>NW_010200715.1:0-20966 GCF_000695765.1 Mesitornis unicolor | reverse complement strand
TAGCTGTAATTTCATATGTAGTTGCATTTAAAACAGGTAAAAAAGGGTCCTGCAGGTAAAAATGAGACGGATTCCAGCTCTCATAGTCACAGCAAAGGGACACCACAGGGAGACAGCAGGTTGTGTTCTGGCTGTCTTTGTAATTTCATGTGCCTCTCTAGTAATGTGTTTTGCCACTTCCCATACCAATTCTAATCTGCTTTTGTTTAGTTCTCTCTGTAGCTCATGTCAAGGTCCAGACTTTTTTGTTTTTCTCAAGTGGTTTATTTTGTCTAAATACTATGATTAAAAATAAATTATTAGTCTGTGAAAGGATTAATGTCTCAAGAAAAGAAAAGAATTTACAAGAGCAAATTCTAGTTTCCCTTATTTATTTTAGCAGATAAACAGGAAAGCAGTTTGCAAACCAAAACATGGTAGGTCCATTTTGGATACTTGTCAAAGTACCCCAGCTCACTGACCTTTCTCGCCGCCTGGAGCACGATCGCAGTGTAGATTGTTTTCAGGCTTGGGGTCTCAGTTTAGACTTGATGCAGACATGAGCTTTCTTTTGCTCTCTCCACAACTGCCTCTCCTTTTTGGCCAGCTTTCTGCAGCACCGCTGGTTTTTTTCTCGTGGGTTCCTCTGCCACTTCCTCTTTATTTCTTTAGGGAATATCTGAAAAGAAGAGCTACCGAATCAATATAGCCAACCATTAGTCGCTGACCCAAAAGGATAACTAATTAAACCATGGCATGTTGTCCAATGCAGCTACCTTAATGGTTTAGAAGAGGTGTTACTACAGTGTGGAAACCGATAATTCATAGATTCATAGGATGGTTTTGGATGGAAAAGACCTTTAAGGGCATAAAGTCCAACCATTGAACCAGCGTAAGTCCACCACTAGACAGTGTGACAAAGCACAACATCCACTCATCTTTTAAACACCTGCAGGGGTGGTGACTCCACCACCTCCCTGGGCAGCCCCTTCCAGTGCTTGACAACCCTTACAGTAAATAAATTCCTCCTCATATCCAACCTAAACCTCCTCTGGCGCAACTTGAAGCCATTCAATTCATTCCTCTTTATTAGAGGTGAGTATTTCCCCCCTCAGTGGCTGGATGTCAGGTCTTGGTCGCAGGATGGTGTGTTCGTCTGTGCTGGAAGGGGAAGCAGGTATCTCGGCGGTAGCATCGGTGACTGCAGTTGGTTGAACGTGCCAAGTCCCCCGTGAATGAGGACAAGTGCTGCTCGGGTGTTCTGCTGGATGCTTGCCTTCAGAACCTGAGCACGTCTTCGTGTGTGACACATTGTGTTTACTCAAACAGCAGAAGAATGTTAAATTCTGTGAGACTGCAATGCTCTGGCTGTGTTGATAGGATAAATTTTAGGGCCAGGCAGGGAAATTGGTAGGTAGTTCTAAATCTTGGCAGAAGCTACCTGGCCTCAAGAGTGCTTGTGGAATGACAGCTTTTCAGACAAGCAAAACACCACCGCTGTAGACCTTATCACGTCCTGAGCATTGAGCATTTTGGTTGTGTTTTAAAAACCTTCTGCATTTCTGCCCTTCTCCTGTTGCACCGTGTCCCTTAACGGCTGCTCTCGAGGTGCTGGTTTCCTGTTAACAAAAAGAATGCCATCCAGGAAGCCTTTTTAAAAGGAGAGATTTATGATGTCTGTGTTCATCCTATTTCTGTAGACAGCTCTTCTAATGATAAAGGTGCAAATATCTCAGTGTGATGTAAACAACTTGATGGATGGCTTACAGTTTATGTGGAGAAAATATCGGAAGCTTTTTATCTCTCCATAAAGCTTCCTGGGAGGCTGCGGGCAGGTGGCCTGGTATGGGCGCACAGGTCTATCATCATTACGTGCAGGCAGGCTGTGTGCAGGTACCCACTGAGGCCACCATTTCTATTCTGAAAATAATCAGCTGGCTAAGGCAAAAGGGATGGAGCTCAAGGCTGCCATAGCACTCCTCTGTCCTTTACAGTTTAAAATCAGAGTATGGAAAAATAGAGTATATCAATCTAATAACTGGTAGCTGGCCTGTGTAGTAAAGTGAGCCTTTAATCCTGTTTAAGAAAAATTGCAGATTTGGTGACTGTAGTGTTTGGTCACATAGATGCAGGCTTTAATTGGGATGTAGGAGGAAAGATTAGGATCTGGGATTTTTACTTTAGTGACAAAGATATCGTGCATCTCTACAAGTTCTCGAAAGGATTATCATCCTTCCACCTAGGCAAAACTGTGTGTGCATAGCTCATCTGTATTTTTGCACCTGCATTCCTAGCATGGGCACAAGCACTAATTAGCTTTTCAGGTGCAGAAATTCCACTTAAAACATGAAGCCAAGTTTCAGTTGTCATAAAAATGTCTACCAGAGCAGTAAAATGTCTCCCTAATTTAAGAACACTAGAAGGCTAAATAAATTAAATATTGAAATATGTAGAAGAGCTTATGTTGAAGTTGATGGATTTAAAATTATTACTAACATAAAATTGTCACGAGTCGTCTTTTTCTACTCTGTGGCATAAGGACTGCCTGTGTGAAATGTGCTCGGGTTGAGAAAGTTTATAAACAGGAGGACTCTGCTGACTTCAGGTCTTGAGAAGCCTCGCTCCTTTGTGACAGCAACCCCAGCCACCCCATAGTAACACCCAATGCTCTTTATTTGCTTGGAAGTGACTGCACCTTTTTGATTCAAGGGTGTGGAGTTGCCTGTTTGGTGTTTTCAGGCTGGTATTTTAAAGGGTTATCCATACGGGCCCATTCGTGTTCAGTCCTGGCTCAGTCTATTTTGGAGCCAGTGGGCATCTTCTGATGGACCTGGTGCTGCGGTAACAGCTCTTCTGGCTGGGTTTGAAAGCATCAAAGATTTACACAGGTCACCTTGAGATTGTTTTCATGAAGCTGGGAAAATGGTTCCTCAGGGGTGTTTTTCTGGAAGCTTCACATTGTGTAGTATTGATGGTTGACTGATCCTCTATTGAAGGACATTTAGGCTCTGAACAATGGATTTATTAATAAATACGAAGTCCAGAATTTCAGATAGACTGGAGGAACCATGCGCAGCGTCGCTGAATGAACAATCTGATCAAATGAGTGAGGTATAGAAAACCAAAACAAGGGAGAAAGTGTATGATGGGGGATGATGCCAGCTGTGATGCCGACTTCACAGGCTGTAGAGATTTAACTTATTGGAAAAACAGCTTGAGACCCTTCGGTAGAGGGCTTTATGATTCATATCCCACCGAAGCAAGGTGCTGAAGTTTTGGGAACCTGATCCCTGTAGGTTCTCTCTACAACTGATAGAGAGGAGCTGGACACCTCCACAGGCTCGGGCAGCTCCCTCACCTAGAAATGTCCCTCTAGAATCAGTCCTGTCTCTCCATTGACTACAGAAGGAGCAGCCCATGAGCATCCAGCTCAGGTCAGTGGGGAGGATCAAGGTCTATAATATGAAGAAAATGCATCATTATTATGAAAGCTTTCAATGTCTTAAGTGTGCCGTCTTCTATTGCATGGAGTAGTTACATGAACCTGTGTTAGATCAAATAAAGACTTTATAATTCTGAGTGTGCAAACTTTGTGCATTTCTGTTTGCTACATTTCTACCTGGTGTATTCTTATTGCTCTGATATCTTGTGCTTCAACGCAGAGGGGATTTTTCATTTGGGGATAATGGTTTTGGTTTTTCTTTCTTTTTGTTTGTGTTTTTTCCCTTTGTCTTTTTTTTCCTTTGCTTTCTTTTATCACACTTAGCACCTGTAATATAGGAAGTAAATTAGAAGTGCTTTTTTAATCAGTTAGTTCTGTCTTTAGATAGGCTCACTTTGTAGTGCATGAGGATGGGAAAAACATGTTTGCACTTCATTATCAATAGTTTACATACTTAGTTATATACTATGTATTATTATTAAAGATCAAATAGAAAAATCATGGTTCACCATATAATTAAAAATTGCACCATACTGCTGTTCCAAAGTGGAGACCAACTAAGGTTGCATTGGTAACTTTAATACCTTCAAGTTTGGCATTGCTTTTTTCTTTTTTTTTTATTTTTCTTAATGCTTGATTTGGCTTCTAATACATGATTATATATTTTAAATAAATACTTAGAAATATTAAGAAAATACTTAGGCGTAGGAGAGGTGATTTGGGGTTCTATTTTAACAGATTCCAGTATGTTCAGGAGTTCACTGCTTGGGAGACAACTTGCGTTTCCTGTGGCTGCAGTTCCTGCCAGGCAACTCAATGGGCTGAAAGGGCAAGCGAGCAGCAATCCATTGCAAACCAGGTCACATTCCCTCAGCTCCTATGACCTGAAGTCATAGGTCCAGTTTTCTCATTTTTCTTCTCTTTACGTTGGCCTGGAAGAGGCTGACAAAAGAGGAAGAATTGTGGCTGTTTTTTTGCCTGCAGGCAATTTACAGATCGTTTTTGCTGGATCACAATAGACACATCTTATTTCAAATACAAGATGCACTTCCCCCAGCCCCTCAAAGCCACAGCAGTCTTGCTGTCAGGACGTTGATGTTCCTACTGACAAGATGAAGCTTTTATTGGAATGTTAATCACTCATGGCATGATCTCTGCAAAGTGGTACATATTTAGCTAGAAAAAACATTAATTACGTATTAGCTATGATACTAACTTTTCCTGAATGGGCTTCTGGTACTGCGTCACATGAATGTTGTGTGATCTAGTGATCGCAGTTTGCGTTGATGGTTCAGTCTGAACTGACTTCATGTAGAACACATGTATTTGGGATCTGCATCCTTAGTTTAATACATTCTAAAATATTTACTGTTTTCTGCAGTTCCAGACTGCTCGTGAATGAGCAAGCAATAAGAAAATTTTAATGTTCTGCCACTAGTTCCTGTGTCTTTTTAGCTGAGAAAATTACTATTCAGGAAAGTTGTATCACTGGGCATTAGGAGGACTGGATCATTAATATTTAACTGTGTTGGAAGTAGAAAGCACTATAACAATAATAATTTGCACTCGCACAGCACATTTCTCCTGAGGATCTCAAAGCACTTTACAAACCATTTAATTAAGCCTTACTAAATCCCTCTGAGGTTTATTATTAGTCCCATTTTACAGATGGTTAAGCAAGGGCATAAAGAAGTTAAATGGTTTGCTTAAACGAGTTAGTGGCAACAATAATCGTGTACTTCAGGAGTCCCAACCACATCACTCCTCTCTAACGGAGAAGGTATCGAGTGACCATAGCATCTTGCCAGCAGCAAACAGAAGAGCATAGCAGCTCAAAACAGAAAGAAGGTGAAGAAGTGTTTTGTTTGGGTATCACTGGGAATGCTCTCTGGAAATGGTGTGATGCTGTACATTGATTATATTATGGCTTGGTGTGCTGGCTGTAGAGGAGATAGACTGCACATACTCACCTCGGCCAAGGGACAGAAGGGTCCTGAGAGCCCAAGGTGTGGGAGCAAGCAGTGGGGGTGACTCCTGGCTCTCCACCTGGCCAAGGGTCTGTGTTTCATCCCTTCATTCAACAGGGACATCTACACTGCTCTGCTCCCACCCTGTAAGAGACTGGTGCTCCTTTTTTCTATCAGTGCTGCAGCTGTGGCCATCCAGGAACTTATTTTATCAAATAAGGAAAGAAGTTCTTGCCACTGGACTTGGAATCACAGAATGTATTGGGTTGGAAGAAACCTTTAAAGCTCATCCAGTCCAACCCTGCAGTGAGCAGGGACAGCGTTACCAGATCAGGTTGCTCACAGCCCCATCAAGCCTGACCTTGAGTATCCCCAGGGATGGGGCCTCCACCACCTCTGGGCAACCTGTGCCACTGATCTACCACCTCATGGGGAAGAGCTTTTTCCTAATACCCAACTAAATCTACTCTTTTCTAGTTTAAAACCATTACCCCTCGTCCTAACACTACATGCCCTAGTGAACAGCTCTTCCCAGATTTCTTACAGGCACCTTTCAGGTATTGGAAGACCACAATAAGGTCCCCCCAGAGCCTTCTCTTCTCCAGGCTGTCTTCACCCCAACTCTCTCAGCTGTCTTCATAGGAAAGGTGCTCCAGCCCTTGGATCACCAGCACTTCAATGTCCTTTTTGTGTTGAGGACTCCAAAGCTGCATGCAGCACTGCAGGTGGGGTCTCACCAGAGCAGAGCAGAGAGGCAGAATCACCTCCCTCATCCTGCTGGCCACACTTCTTTTGATGCAGCCCAGGATGCAGTTGGCCTTCTGGGCTGCAGATGCACATTGGTGGCTCATGTCCAGCTTTTCATCCACCAGTACCTCCCCAAGGCCTTTTCCTCAGGGCTGCTTTCCAGTACATCATCTCCTAGCCTGTATTGGTAAGAGGATTGTTCTGACCGAGGTGCAGGACCCTGCACTTGGCTTTGTTGAACCTCATGAGGTTCACTTGGGCCCACTTCTCCAGCTTGCCCAGGTCCCTCTGGATGGATCCCTTCCCTCTGGCACATGAACCTCACCACCCCGCTTGGTATTGTCAGTGAACTTGCTGAGGGTGCACTCAATCCTGCTGTCAATATCATTAATGAAGATATTAAACAGCACTGGTCCCAGTACAGGCCCTTGAGGGACACCACTTGTCACCATCTTCCGAATGAACTTAACATTATTCATATCATTAGCAGCTGCATCTCCTCAGGTGCCCAACATGAAAGCTTGGTTTATCAAGACATAAAGCAGACGCGTACAGGCAAGGGGGACATGTGCTCACTGCTTAGCTGAGTACCACTTAGGAAGGTGTTTGTGTACAAATGCATTAGATTATTGTTAAGCAGCTTATGGACATAAAAACACATTAGAACTTTACAGCATGCTATAAATTACAGTTTTGCGGCATTCACAGCTACAGTGTCAGGTAATTACATTCATTACATTCATTAATCTACTACTAAGAGCACATAAAGTTCCCTCCCCAGCGCCGTGTTTGCTTGTGCTCAGCTGGGAATGCGCTGAGAAGGACCTCCCCTCCCCTCCCCTTATCTTCCTTCACCACTATCCTGCCTTGCTTGGAAACTTCCCCATTTTATGATGGTTTTCAGCAGAACAGACTTTCAAACATATTGGTCTAAATGTTTAGGATCCACAGTGGATGAATTTCTGATAATCTTGTCTTATACAGCTCTAAGCTTTTTCTGATAAGCTGTAAGCAGTGTAAGTTATTGCAGTCATTTGGTTAAGAAGAAGTCATTGCTGCTTGTCCCTTAGGCGAACCATTTGTGCCCTGCCACCTGATATTTAGTAGTGCCTGTGACTGTTAGCCTCAGCAGCTAATATTCTGTTGGCACTTACTTGGCCTTAGGGTGAGCATCTCATGCTTTATTTTCTTCTATGCAAAAATATTGCCTTTAATCAGAGCAGTTTCTCCGCTGGTGTAAATTAGAATAACCACAATTGTGTGTCTCCAGGTTGACTGTTCCCTTTCTGTTTATCTCACAAAAAGTCTCTCAAATCGGTTGTTTGAGGTGCAGCCTTATTCTGCACTAGCAGACTCTTCTACTGATTCCTTCTTGTTTCAGTTTTTTGTTTTGACAGACCTTCGTGGCCACTGTTTTTTTCCTCTCCAATGGACCAAGTTTTATGTTCAGTATCTTCTACCCTAGGATAACAAGCTCTATAATCTCTGTCATTCAGCTTTACTATCATTTGGACTTTCCATGAATTTTCAGCTATGAAAATAGGAGAGCAGAGCTGTGTAGAAACCAGGGTATTCTCTGTTCTTGACCTTTTGGAGTATGTGGTAGGGAACAGACCCCATGGAAGTTCCTTGGAAAACTTCCTCCAGTTTCAGTGACTGCTGAGCAGGGTACACACATGAAGAGTACTGCTCGGTTAGAAGGCTCAAAGTAACAGAAGCAGAGCAGTTGACTGGCTCATCACCCTGAATTTTTAAGAAATTAAGCTACTAACATAGATTCAGTATCTCAGTCCTTTAAAACACTTCAACATACCCCAAAAAATCAAAGAAAAAGCCCTCTAAAAAAAGCTCACGCCCTATGATGAGAGTATGGGTCCATTCAACTCAAACCTAACTTCATGAAGTCAGAAAGCAACATCCATTCTCTTTTGTTTGTAAAACTTAAATGAATCTGATTATAAAAACTTAAGTTTGGACAAGTCAGCAGGGGTAGACGACTTGCAGGAATGACCCAGTACTCGTATGTAAGTTTGTTAATTGGTGTTCAGTTGCTGACCTCCTTTCTCATCAGGATCATCTTTACATCCCTATACAAAGGAGCCATGAAGCTACCTGTGCTGCTGAAGTAGGAGCAGCCGTGACGTGAGACAGTGATAGATGCTTAATCACAAGACAGTCTCAGGGAAAGGCATTCATCTATTTACTAAATAGATGTAGTTTCAATGACACTTGAGCACTCCAGTTTCTAGGGAATTTCTTTGTCATTACTGACAAATTTATTATCCTCACCATTGAATTAATATAATGCAGAGCACACAGCAGCAGCTTTTTGAGGGAAGTGATTTTTTTGGTGCCACAGAAACCCCTCCAGCTCCATGACCCGAGTTGTCATCTGCCTGTTGCCCTGGATCTCCATTCCTAATGACCAGAGGATGTAGAAAAAAGCAGGTTCAACATTTCTTAGCTCTGGGACAGGACAGGAGGAGCATGTTTGGCAGGGATGAGCCTCCCATTGGCAATGCCTTGCTTTCCTGCCCCTTTCCCAGCTGTGGTTTAGTGCTGTCCATAGCAGGCTGCTTCTGCCCGGGGCAGAATCATGAACCGCTGTGGTCCATCCCACAGGCATGAGCTGCCCCTCAGCTGCTGGTATGCTCTTGTGAGCACCAATGTGCTGCTTGTTCACGTGAGCAAGAACTGTAGTGATGGCCTTTGTTTCTGAGAGAGCAGCAGTTGCAGGGAAACAACTGCGGGGTAAACCACATTTTAAAGTTTGATGCTGTATTTGCCTGTTACCTGCTTGGCTCCAAGCTAACTACTACCTCTTCGGTGGCACATTGCAACATGGAACTGCATTCATGTGCACTTTGCTTCCCCTTTTTCCATATATAAATGTCAAGAAATCAGAAATCCTTATTTTTAAGGTGTCTCCTGCCACCAAACATTCGGTCTTGTGAGTCTGCAGCCAGGCAGCAGCAGGGAGAACCTGTAAGCCAGGCAGCAGCCTTGCTCAAATGGAGATAAATTAGGATCCTGCAGGAGGGTGTCAAGACCAAAGGATGTTGTCAGAGCTGGCTGTTTAATGTCACGTGCAGCTGCTAACCTGGTCCTTGCTCTCCTGACAAAACGCTGCCGTTTTGGGTTAGTGTCAGAGTCGTTGAGCCAAGTGATCATCAGCACTCATGTATTACTAATGCCATCTGTGTCATCTGCAGAGCATCCCATAAAGCATATAGAGAAAGCAATAAACACGGGCTTTCTCTTCGTGCTGAAGTGCCGTGGTGAATCTCTGCCTCCCGTACTCACACACGCAGTCTCAGAGCTCACATAATGCTGAGTGCTTTACTACTCTGCTCAGGCGTTCAGTGCCTTAATTGTGTGATGGTATTGATGTAAAATTTAACAGCCACTGTGTGTATTGACTGTAGCTTCATTGGTTGCTGTTAGAACATGCTGTGCTATTGCCCTGCTATTCATTTAGCTGTTTTGGTCCATTTATTAGATATTACAGAGATTTTCCTTTTCTGGACAGAACTAGTAGTGATTTCTGCAGTGGAAACCTATTGGGAATGACTATAATCTACTTTCTGAGGATTTGTTTATTGGGGCAGCACATGCTGGGCTAATTTCAGGTTACATGTTCCACGCTATCTTTTCTATCCACAACTGAAGTTTTAATGAGTAGATATAGCTCTCAGACAGCAGCTTTTTTTCCCCCTCCCTTTATTTTCCACCCAAAAAGCAGCAACAGCAAAATTGGCTCAGTCAGTATTTATTGGCAAATTAGTGTTCCTAAAGACTTCCTTTTGCTTGTTCTTTTCTAGAGCTTGGAGAAATAAGATTTCATGTAATGCATCTGGGATTGGATTACTGGATTGAATTTTGCAAAGTACACTAGGGATAGCTGAGCCTGTGTAGAAAGCAGCTAAGCCCCTCTAAGTAAGTGAGTAAAAATTCAATTCATGATAGCCGGTGAGGGATTTTTTGGGTGTTTTTTGTTTTGGGTGGTTTATTTGCTGTTGGATGGTCACGTTTCCTTTGAGGTATTTTATCAAGGTTTATTAAGCTTTTGGTGGAGAGGATATTGGGATATAGCATCTGGAAAGAAAGCATCCTGGAAGCTGCCATCCCTCGGCCTGCTTGCTTCTTGAACACAAACATTAATTCTTATAGGAGCTCTTCAGCTGAGTTTATATGTTGTGACCATTTTGGAAAGCCACAGAAACATGAAAATGTTCAAAATTTATCAGAGTTGAGGTTGTGGCTGGTTTTTACTTTGCATCTGGTGTTTTGTGTACGTGCGAAGTCCCGCTCCTCCCCTTGCTCCCTCCCCCTTCGCTCCTGCTGCGAGTTGAGGTTTTGGTCCTCAAAACCAGGCCAACCACATGATTATAGTGCAGATGGCAATAATCTCCGTGTGTGATTCTGATCGCAGATCTCAGGATGCAGCAGGGTTTGGGAAATTCCAGCTCTGCTGCAGGGATGGATCTGGTCCCAGAAGAACAGTGCCTGAATTTAGATTCTGTTTCTCTCTGTAGAATTGGCCAGAATTGGTTTTTCTGGACTTACTTTTCTGTTTCTTAGGCCAGTGGTACTGTGCTGATGGTGCTCCTGGTTTTTTGTGCTTGGAACTGAATTTTTTGGAAGAGACTATCAGAGAAGTTTGCACAGTGTTGTGTCATCCTGGTTAAGGAGAGGTCGGAGTGTCTGAACCTGGAGAGGGAGCTGGGCTAAGCTAGAGGAGAGGAGAAGCAGGAAGGCTGGCACATTTCTCAGCGTGTGGAATAAGTTTTAGTAAGGTCATCAAGAATGCAAGAAAGGAGGAGAAAGGTAATTCTAAACAAGGTAAAGACTACCATGGGAGGAAACCAGAAAGTATTTTGTTGAAACACTGTATAGCATCTTTTAGAGTCCTATGCATCCTGTAATAGTTCTGAGAAGGGGGTTGCGGAAGTGTGGTGTCCTCCTTGACCTTAAATAGGAGATGGGCAAGGAAGCAAAATGCTTTTGCTCTTCTAACAGGAAGAAATAATGTTTTTTTAGGTGAATTTTAATGCTCTCAGCAAATCTTTGCTGTTTATGCCTTTACATTATAGTAATTTTCTGGAGTCAGACATCCCTGCTGCCTGTTAAGTAAACACAGCATAGATTATCAGTTAAGGGTATCGACAGCATTTCAAGTGCTATCAGAGAACATTTAATTCAGTTTAATTTTGTGATAAATCTCATGTTTAATCCTCTGGTTGCTCTGTAATCATGTCACTATTGATCTTTTCTGAATGACTGCATGCAGTTTAATAAACTTTGCCATTAACTCATGCTTTCTAAAGGGGCAGATTGATTCCAGTATCAAGTCTGATAGAACCAATAAGCACCTGACCATCATTAAATCTGTCCATTGTAAAACATTTGCATTAAGATCAAAGTAAAAGTGTAGAGGTGAATTTGCAGCTTATTAGAGAAAGAGTTTGCAATCGGAAAGTCTCCATATGTCAGTCAAAATCAGCAGCACTTTTCAGCCTGACTGATTCAAACTGACATCTCCTTTCATTTCTTATTTCTCAAATCCGTCTTTCATCCTATTGAGCGACCTCCTTCTCTCTTTTCCTAGCCATAATTATATCCTTTAATTTATTCCATCTTTTTCACTCCAGGCATTTGTTTAGACCAAGTTTTTGAGGTCACTTTTGCCTCATAGTAAAACTACCGAGTTTGTGTGTCTTTTCAAAGCGTTGGTTTGGATTTTCTGTCCTGAACCTCTTTTATAAGGAGTGCCCTAGTTACAAGAGATGTAAAATAGGCTAGGGAACGAGGGATAGGTTATGGAGTTGAAAAAAAGGGGTGACCTTCTCAAATTCCTTTTTCTAAGGCCTGTTCCCACCACTCATCACAGGGGCCGTCTCACGTACTCCAAATGCCAAAGTGTGTTTGGCAAACTGGCCTGGATCCATAAGGGTTTGTGGGAGCATTGCTTGTGTAGGGACCTAATACCAGCTGAACTGCACCAAAACGAAGCACCCAGATTCCTTGTGACTGAGAGTGTGTTGGTGGCCTTGAGAGCATCTGTGCATCTCCGTGACACTGGGCAAGCGAATGGTCCCTCCAAACGCATGGGTCTGACTCTTGGGAAGAGGGGACTGTCAGGGCTGAGAGAATACTGTCTCTTGGGCGATTTTGCTGTTTGGTGTTTGCTCTTCCAGAACAGCTGGTAGAGGATGTTCAAGGGCTATGAGGAGCTTAAAAATTAAGCTGCCTGCAGCCTTTCTTCCCTTTTCCCCCACTCTTCATTCCCATGCAGGCGTCAGAAGATCTCAAGCTTCAGGACAATGAAGGGTCTTCATTGTTTTCAAAGGCTGTAACTTGTGTGGAAGGAGTTGTTGGTCAGGGGGATGATGGCAGGAGAGCGCTCCTGGGGAAGCACTGGCTCAGGACAGGGGAGGAGGATGTGGGGAGCTGGAGATGAGGGAGATGGGAGGAGGCTGATCCTACTGGAGAGGGATGAGAATTTAGAACAGGAAGGGGGAAATGCTGTGACCCCTCTGTGTTAAGAAGGGGAACAGGGCATGCAGGGAGCTTAGAGGTGTGGGAGAGAAAAACATCAGAAAGCCAGAACCAGATACACGTACATGCAGCTGAGCAATTGCAGTGAGACTGTCCTGAATGAAGGGCAGAGAAAGGCAGATGGAGTTGCTCTCCTCTTCCAGTAACGATGATGGAGAAGAGATGAAAGAAGGGACTTTCCTATCCCACACGTGAATTGGAGGAGAACAGGGAGATGCAAGAAGTACCTGTTTGGCAGGAGGCTTGGAGGGAGGCCCTGGGTATGGAGATGAGGAGGGACGAGAGTCAGGGCAGAGGGCTGCCGCGGTCCCACAGGACATGTCCAGGCTGTGGGTGCCTGGCCTGATGAAGTTGAAGGGTCACAGAGGTTTGGAAGATGCAAGACTGACTTTGGTGCTGCTTCCAAAGTAAGCTAATGAATAGCGTGAGCCCTGAGATGTTTTGTGACATGTAGCAGTTGCACACTGTTCTGTTTCTTAGCCAGAAGATGGCTGCCTTGATCTGGGTCTGACCGGAGGGAGATGTGCCAGTGGCTCCATGGATCCGCATCACCTTTGCAGTGTCTTGATTGCTTTTTCTAAATATGTGTGGAGCCTGCTTTGTTCCTGTGGTGCTTGGTCCATTTACGTCCAAGTATTCAGCATTATGAGGCACAGATGAAATAGGACGTGGTTTTACTTCTGTTTTACAGATGAGCTCTGCTGCACAGAAGGGCTAAAGGCTCAAATTCACAGAGCCATTTATTTCCTTTGGAAAACCAGTCAATGGGAATTAAATAGTTTTAGACCCCTGAATACCCGCTTTGTGGATTGGGGCTCAGCTTAGTGCTGCAGGTCACAGCCAGAGTCAGTGGAAGATCAGGAATTTCAACATTCGTCTCCAAGTACCCACGTTAATAACCCACCATCGCAGTCTGGCCAGCTCTAATCCTGTGCCTGGCAGGGTACAAGCTGTGATAAGATCAGACAGGAGAGATTTGGATACCGGCACCAACAAGTAGCTTAGAAAACAAATCTTTAATAGGAAAGGTTTCCTTCCAAGTGCTGACTGATGCCTGCTTACGGTTCTAATTCTCTTCAACATATTCTGTAGCTCTCAAGAGATGCATTGCAGAGCTTTATCTGCTTTCTGCTCCAGGCAAGTTTTTACAGAGAGACAGCAGTTCGGATGCATTCTGCAGAAGAAATGGTTACAAGTTCAGTCGAGACAGCTGGGTATGCGATAAAGTGTGGCTTAAGTGTAAGTGTTGCTCAAGTGATCTGATTCCCTGTTTTTGTAACTGCTCGCAAGTTTGCTGGAGGCATTAGCAAAGCTCCTGACTTGAGATGTTCTGGTTTGGAACCGAATCCCTGACTGTGGATCCCTACCAGGTTAAATTTGTAGCTTCTAGGTGGCTGTAAAGAAGGAGTATTATAGAAACTGCTTTTCTAGCCATGGAATAGCCCTGAATATTAGATGACCCTTCAGTTTTAGAAGATCTATCCACAAAGTAGCTTTAAAAAGTTGAATATTTGCAGAAGACATCACATTTTCAGCCATGGCAAAACTGTAAAGGAAATTTTCTTTCTCTGGTGTATGAGGTAGCTTTACAGGGCCTATGCCCTGTAATAAGAACGAAGAATGTAGTCATCAGTGGTTTTCCCTTTTTGTTTGTAACTGCTAACTTCTGTCCCCATTTAACTGGAGACTCCGTACTCCAAATACAGGACGGAAGGGAAGAACTGTGTTTCCCCTCCTAGGAACTGCTGACTATTCCTGATGGTTTTTTGGGTGATGCTACATTGGAGCATGCGCTGACCTCAAGCTGAAACAAATGCTTTGCAGCAAGGGTGCGATGCATTAGCAGAAGTGGAGAAATAAAGATGAAAAACATCTGTGGGAGTTATCCAGTGGGTCTGATCCTCTGCATTTGGTACGGTGGCTTATACCTTTGTAAAATAACAAAATAGTTCTGGTATTTATTTCATCTACGTGTGTGAATGAGGACTCTTGAGATAGGAGCAACTTATATCTACTTTGTAAGTGGTACGAAGGACAAGGCAATGATAAATCCTGTCTGTTATGCTAAGCTGTGCTTCTGAACTGCAGAGAGGGGGATTTGCCAATGATCAGCACTGTACAGGAATGTAATCCCTCTGGTTTTTTTGATCATCAAATTTATCTTCACTGTATCTGTTTCCTAGGGGAAGAATAAGCCAGCAAATGGAAAGGTTACATATTGCTCTACTTCTTAAACTTTTGTTCTTTACTATTTTTTTCAACCTTGATGCTGGAAGGAGGTTTCTTTTGCAGATGGGAAGTTTGTTCTCTTTTTTTTTTTCCTTCTAATTGCACAAAGGTTCTGATCCTTTTCCTAATGAAGAGCATTACCAAGCTTCCCTTAAGTGATGCAGCCTGCTAGTCCTATCTGAGCTCTCTTTCTCTTTCTCTCTCCACCATATTTTCTAATCACAGTTCTTTCATTTTAAAATCTGCCTTCATCAGACTTTTGTGTGAGGTTGTATGCCTCATGCAAAGTACAAGGGTAGAGTTAGGCGGTTTCCAGAGAAGGAGAAAGAAAATCAAGAGGAACATGAGACAGTAAGAGCTTAGAAGACAGAAAAGCTAGTGTGTGAAGTAGTTTGACTTCCTGACCCACAAGATGGAAAAGAGTTGTTTCAAAATAGATTTTTATTTTGAAAAGCTTGATAATTATAACCCGTTCTTACGTGGAGGTTTTTGGTTTGGTTAAAAAATCTGGAGGTTGGAGTATTTACCATCTGGCATAATCCATGTACTCATGTTCTTCTAATTCTGTCCTTTGGCTTCCTTATTTCTGTATTGTCTGTCCAAAAAGCTAGGCTTGTCCTGCTTGCTTGCATGTGCAGAGGGATGCCTTCTGTTTCCCTGCATGCTTGTAAGGCTTCATTTTTGCTTCAGAAATGACTGACGTGGATGTTTCCATCTCTCTCTAGCACAGTTCCCTAGTTTTTACCTGTGTTGTCTCAAGGTGGTTTCTTTGTGTGCACTCCTGGAGAGCAGATATTCTGGTCTGGTCTTGTGGCTAACATGGCACAAAGCTGACCTCTTCTATGGTGTCGCAGCTGGGTTCCTCTCCGTGGCCGTGACGTTTTAGTGAGCTTTGTGAGACCTTTAAAATGCATTGGACTTTCCTGGTACTGTACTATCTTTCCGCAAGAGGAGGAATACAGAGGTGCTTCTGATTTGCTTTACAAGCCATAATACATTTTTTATGAATGCTGAGTGCTGTGCTAATGAATGGTGCCAGTGTGAGAGCCTGGAGGCTGAAGTCATCTGTTTAGCCTTAGTGCAGGAATAGCAGAGATGGGAGCTGTCTAAGCCCACATCCACTTATTCTAACCGTACCAGTGAGGAGGGAATACCCTTTACATGTAGGATTTATTGGCCCACTAGCTCCTTGGCCTCAGTCCGTGGCCTGCCAATGAAAGTGCCATTTGAATTATTCAGCAGACGCCACACGTAGCTGGAGAGTGGAGGAGCCCTGGTCAGCTCCGTGCCAAGGGCTCCACTGGAGGGAGGGAGCGATGATTTCACTAGAGAAGTCTCCTGGTAAAGTTGGCAGGATGCTGGGTGAAAATAAAGGACTGATGCTTTTGGACATGAAATACACAAGGTTAAAAGGGGGCATACTCTTTACTCAAAGCTGAGAAAGAAATGTAATTCGGTCCTAGAATGGCATCTGTGGTTTTGTCAGTACATGTAGACCTTGTATAACTGCAGATACAAACACACAAAATTGTTATTTTTAGGAGAAAGTTTGAAATTTAAGAACAAATTTCCATTCCAAATCAGTACGAAAAAGGGCAAATTAACTATGTGAAGGAAAAAAATATCCAGAAGTTTCAGTGTAGAACTGAAGAGTTGCTCAATTATTTAGACAGACTGACATTATTTGGGTTTCATTTTACTCAGTGTGGCATTTGATAGCTGTTCACTTGGATACTCTTCACCATGAAAATCCCATTTTCCAGGGAGAGAAATTGTTGGCCTTGCTGTGACGTGAGGCTGGCCCTGGAACTCTGGCACGGGCATCTGGGTGAGATGCAGGCAGTCCTAGCCCGTGCCTGCAGCCAGCTGCTTTTCTGCATCAGATCAAGGCGTTGCTGTGCATGGCTTGACTATGTAGCATAACGGTGCTGTGTACAAACAGGGGATCATTACTGTAAATGTGCAACTGGTATGTTGTAGCACGGGGAACAAATTCACCGTCATCTTAGGAGCTGGCTTAATGCTCCTCTCTCTGCCTGATCTATAATCGTGAGTGGTGCAAGAGCAGTACAGCCCTCTTTGCTGGCATGAAGATTTAAAGCAAGCATCCCTAGGGACTCCCTTTCTCTCCCCACCCCTTTTCTCTTTCTTTACATTTCTCAAACAAAGAAAATAAACGGTTTGTGAGGATGTGGCCGTGCTGCTCACAGGATTTATCAAGCACATTTATTTAAGGCCCAGCACTGTGAAATAAACCCAGGGCCAGTGGGAATAGATTTGCTGTGGCTGCAAGGGCTGCGTGCTGTGATGTACATTATGTAAAGCACGTCTGGGACCGAGTGCTGTGTTACTGGTAAGGCGCCTGTTGCGGTGGAAGCCCTCAGGGTCATGCCCTGAATTCTGCCGGAGCTCGTGCGTGCGGAGTGGTGATGGGCCCAAAGGGCAGGCACGGCCCTGGCTGCTGGGAGACCTGGCCGGGGGTTTGCCAGGTAAAAAATGTTGTTGGTGTGTGCAAGACAGGTGCTTGGTGGAGATGATTTGAAAAGTCTGACAGATGTACGTGGAGGAGTTGGAGAGAATGGGATTGAAATGTCTCCAGATGCCAGGAGAAAACACACATTTCCTGCCGGGGGCCCCCTTCTTGCTGGAGTTTCAGGCAGCGTGTACTCACGGAGGGCAGTCACAGGTAGAATGAAGATGATTTAGGCAAATCTGCAAGGAGGAGTTCACCTTGGACTTTGCTAGCAACTTACTGAAGACTTAGGGAAGAAAATCTCTAGAAACAACACGGTAGGACTTCTAGGCTGGCAGAAGCTGGGTGGAGTGAGAGTTTCGGGATCTATTATTTATTTTGGCAGGAGTACACAGGTTTGTGGCTAAGTCAGCCTGAGCTGCATCAGCTGTGTGTACTTTGCCTTCTACAGAACCAGGCAGCTTCAGGAGGAGCAGTTCAGTGGCTCTGTGATCTAAGCTGGCGTTGCTCAGCGCTGCTTTGACTTTAGTTCCAAGAGTAGGTCATTTCCTAGCTCTGGTTGCAGGGGCTCCAGTAATTTGGATGACTGTTCTCCACAACTATAGCGTGGTATGGCATATGGTATTTTCAGTGACAAACCTGAGAGAGGAGAGAATAAGGCTGAGAATAGCATGTCATCTTTAAAAAAGATGAAATAAAAGAATAGCAATCGGTTGCTTCAGTACTCCTCTTCAGGTATGACATCAGTCTTTGCTGGCTTTGGTTTTGTGAGGACCACTTCAGCTCAACAGCTGACACTGTAGTCTGATTTCAAGTAAGCATTTATTTTGTGTAGCGTCTGTAGGATTAGGGAATACTATGAAAAATGTTGTATGAGATTGTCCATTTTGCTTTTCAGTTAAGTTGCTACAATGCCTTTGAAATCTTGAGTAGTTACATTCTACTGTTGTCAAAGTTGGTGTGTAGGAGTAAGTTTTAATCTTTTGTACTGAAATACTTGAATAAAATTTATTTTTAAACATGCTTTTTATCATGTCAAGGTGAGAATTTGTATGTTCATACTCAGCAGTCTCAAAACAGTCAAGAACAAGTTTAAGGATTTTGCTAAGATCCCACTGAATGCAGTGAGACTTAGACACACATGTATGTGTAATTAAATGTGAGAAAGTTTTTCAGGTAAGGCACAGAAACAGTGTTATGTTGCCCGTGTGAATAATCGCAAAGGAACAGCAGATCTCATTTGAAGTATCAAGTGTCATAAATTTTTGAGAAATAGAGTGTCTGCATCCAAACACAGAGGATGCTAAAGAAAGGCACGGTCTGTCGGTGGAACTTATGAACAGGGAAGGACATTTATTTTGCCAAGTAAAATACTGCTTTTAAATTACTTCCTTAGGTCTAGGGTGTCAGTAGAAGTCTGTCACAGTTTATTTGTGACTGCTATCCCACTACAACAATAAACTGTGTAAAATCCAAGAAGAAAGGAGTTGACAGCCAGGCAGAACGCAGTTTAAAGTGTATAACCACGGCTGATTTGAGGAGTAGTGTCCAGGATCCCTTGTTTCTATTTGCCTGATGTGTCTGTAGCAGGCAACTATGGATTTACGTACTTCTAAGTTTGGTGTCTGTGGTTGGTTGGTTTGGTTTTTTGGAGGAGGTTTTGTGTGGGTGCTTGTTTTTTTGCTTGGCCCTTGTATTTGTATGAATTGTGATGCTGCTGTTGATGTAATGGCCTGCTTTAGTTCTTGAAGATCCTGAAATCATTCACTCAAAACTGATTCACCTGACTCTGGCATCAGAGACTCTTCTCTTGTCGATCCCCTTTCCCACTGGTTACCGAAGGTGGAAGGTGCACGGCAAGGGAGAGGTTTCCACTTGCTGATATGAGTTTTTAATGTGATTAAAATCCAGTTTTCTCTGCCTCCATCTCATATTTAGTATGGGGCGTTTAGTATGGCCATCAAACCACATATTTTAGAAACAAACAGTCATTATCTGTGTCCTTATAGTGTGTGGTGCTCACTAAAGCCTGATTTGCAGGAGTGCTCAGCACTCCCAGTAGCTGCAGAAATCAGTGGTAGCTGTGCTTCATTAGATAAAGTGCTCTGTAGAGCCGACTTCTTGGAAAAATCAAATCTTAGGTGCTTCCTTATGGGCGCTTAAAATTAGCAGTCAGTTTTGACCTGAACATGTCAGGACTGTTGTTGCCACCTATAACATGGGAATAGTGAAATACCTTCATCTGACTAAACAGCTGTAAAATAGGTCGTAGATGTTTGCTGAACATCTGATACTGTAGTGAGATGCTGTATAGAAAAGCCCTTGAGGAAATTAATAATTGCGCATTAGGAGGAGGGTGTGAATGGAGTATAAGTAAACAAGGTTTAGGTCTGCATGTTGGACAAAGAGGAGGAAACAAAACCCTGAGTGGCTGCTCATTAGCTGAATACCTTCCATTCTGCACAGGGAAATAAGAGCACACGGTCATGTAATTAAAGATTGTATCGCGACGCATATGCACAAGAGGGCTGAGTTAAGGTGCTGGTTGCAGCCTTAATCCTGGCCTTTCATAACTTCCAAGTCCTTGACTTCGTAACCTTAATAATGTTGCTGTAATGTAGTTTTTTGTGTGTAATTTAAATCAGCAGCACCTGAAAAGAAACCTTCTGTTTATCAATTATATTGTTAACAAATGATTGTGGGATGAAAAATCAAAGCAATCTCTTTGCTGCAGAAGCACTTTTATAAAACATATCTCAAGCAGACAGCAAGTTGCTTTTCTATTGTTTTGCCTTCATCTGTAATCACCACACAGCGTCCTGCAGCCTGGTACAGTGTTTCATCCTCAAGCTGTTGCACAACCTTTTTTGCACAACACTGAACCACTTTGTTTTCAGATCGCAGAGAGATGCAGGAGGCAGTGGATTGTAATGTTATGAAAACAGAGCAAACAAAACAAGATTAAACCTTTCTGTAGAGGTCTTGCATCTTGAAGAAATTGCTGGGATTAGTGGATGGGCTACTGCATCCATTACAGTTGACATCACAGATCTCTTCACCAGCCCCTCGTGACCTAAAATACTGTAATTTCTACACTTCGAGAGTACTTTTCTCTTTTGCATTGCACTTTATACCTGCCTTCCTTTCTCCCTGGTGCTTACAAGTGTTTACAATTTTTCCCCCAGATAAATACTTTTGAAGAACTAATTGTGCATTCAGAAGAATATGCAGTGCATTTAACTATCTTATCTGGAGGGAAATGAATGACTATTTTATTTTCTGATATTGAACGGTTGCAGAGACTGGTTACAGAAAGATAGTATCATTTAGGTCGGAAAAGACTTAGTCAGTGCATTGTGTTCAGACCTTTACATCTTCTTGTTACTGCCAGAACTAAAATAATGAATTAAGAAATGCAAGAGAAGTATGGGGTGAGTGAAGAATGGCTCAAGAGCAGTCCCGAGGAGAAGGACTTGGGGATGTCGTTGATGAAAAACTCAACATGAGCCGGCAATGTGCACTTGCAGCCCAGAAGACAAACACACCCTGGGCTGCATCACAAGAAGTGTGG
>NW_010200714.1:0-1536 GCF_000695765.1 Mesitornis unicolor | reverse complement strand
GGGCATGCCCCATTTCCTCAATAAATAAATATACAACCAACATAATCTAATGTCTTGCAATTCGTTAAATCACCATGTACTTCAACTCATATTTCTGTGCCTAAAATTGTCTCCCAATACCTTTGTATACCTCTGAGAGTTAGTACTACTTCCCTGATCTTTCATCCCATTGCAATCCCATTGGTGTCACTGGGCTTGTACTGGTGTAACTGGTGTTTCATTTAATCTGCGGATGTACTTACACCTGCAGGAGGGAGCAGACCTGGTGAGGTAAAGGAAATACTCACACAAGTAATAAAAATGAGTAATAAGTACTATTCACAGAAATGAAGTATATGTACCTTCATAAACAAATATTCATGGATTCCACAGGACAAGCTTTTTACGCATGAATCCCTTGCTTTACAAGTGTTTTTATGGCAGCAGAAAGGTTTGCTATTTCTCTTAAAATCCTGGAAGACTCCTTAGTGTACGTACGGGCAGGGAGCCACAGTCCTCTGCGCTTTACAACTAAAAGCAGAGCAGAACAGCTCCCTCATGCCCAATTAATTTTGCTGCAGAAAAAAAACCCAAAAAAAAGACAATCTGAATGGCTGAGACAAAATCAAAGTGGTTTTCTGCTCCTCCTTGCCAGCTCAGGGAAAGAAAATTGGTGTAACTGTTCACAGGGATTAACAGTGTGCACCCTGAGAAGCAGCTAATACAGCACGACTGACCACCGGTCACAGTCGAAATCTAGCCAAAATACAGCAAATTGTTCCAAATGCTTCTCAGCCTTCTTGGTAGGAAGAATTGTTTTGCATCAGCTTGAGAGAAATTTCTTTTTTTTTTCCTAAAAAATTCTTCAACTTAAATCTAAGGAGAGAGGGAAAAATCACTTTCATCCACCTTCAGTTTCATTTCCGATACAAATACTAAATCTTGAACGGTGAACCTGAATATTACTTTTGAAATGCTTTCTATGCATTGCCTCAGTATTCTAAAAAAAAAAACCCAAAAACCTTATGCTTTTAAGTTTATGTATTAACTACTGCAAACAACAGCAAAGATGCTTTACTGCAGCACTAAAGAAAGAGCCAAAAGCAAGCTTGAGAGAAACACTGACACAGAATGTTCGTTAAAAACAAGCACAAAAAGTTTGCACTGCACAATAAGCTCCCTTGGATTAAGAAAGTAGCATTGGAAAAAAATGCCTATGGCAGAAAAATATAGTCTAAGAAAACATTAATACACTAAAATGCATAACTCCAACACAGAAATACTTTGAAAGTGTTGACATTAAAATGTCAAGTATTGCATCATCTCTTTTCAGAAGTGGAGCATAATTTACCAATTATATGAAGTATCTTTAGCATGTTCCCATAAGTTTCCTGACATAACAAAAGCTATGATTTCCACATCTAAATTGTAAACTATTTGGCAGCAGAGATCTGGAAAATAGGATGGTTCTTATCAATATTAAATAAAGTTGGTGGTCAGTGATCATCATAGGTAGATTTGTGTATAATATAACTCCTGGACATCAAATTCATATAT
>NW_010200713.1:318-1443 GCF_000695765.1 Mesitornis unicolor | reverse complement strand
ACTGTGTCAGAGGACTGCTGGGTAAGAAAACTTGAGTTGGATTTTACATGAAAGTTAATCACAGTGTAAACACTGCTCTGCCACATGAGGTCCCTTTACAAGACTGATTTTCTCTGCTGTAAACATATATAAGCCCTAATATTTTTGTTTTCAAATCAATAGAGGCTGAACCTCTGTACTTGTGTGTTCTGTCCCCCAGCTGTAGAAATAAACTACCTCTGCCTTACCTGAATCTGCAAAGCAGATTATATGTTTCTTCCACGACACTTTGTTCTCAAGAGATAATGTAATTGTAACTTGTATGTGAAATGCTTGTAAGATCATACACAAGGTTTGAAAAAAAAAAACGATTTATTGCATGTCAATAGTGATACTTTATTTCAGGTAATCTCTTAAGAAATTTAAGACATCTTGTGTACACCCTAATTCAGTGAACTTTTTCATTTGCTGGTGGGCTCATGTGGACTTGCTTTGGAAGCATCTGCAGTCAGCTAAAACCAGCTCTATAGCTAAGGAAAGAGAGATAAAAACCTTTTCACTATTTTCATTCTTTTCACTTTGCCACTATCAGCAAGCACAATGGCAATGAAATAGAGATTCTGTGTGTTTAGGTTGCTGCTCAGTGGAAAATTTTCATCACTCTTGGAATATCTTTTTCTTGTATTGGTGGTTTCCTCTGGCTGCCAGGCTGCAGGAATTTCTTTATTGCGGGGATATTGCTTATTCTTGCTTTAAAACTCTAAAAAACATAACCAAAACAACACTGTGCTTAAGAACCATGTCAAACATCTAGATGTTATCCATGCTCGAAAAGTAATATTATGGGTTAATCCTGCAGATTTATATATATGCTTCATCCTAATATGCTTTTGTGGCTGTAGTGACAGAAGCCAGAAATAACTATCAGTATTTGAGGCCAGCTAAAAGGCCTTAGGAAATTTGATTTTTATTTTGTCTTTCACTTTCTTCACTCTCCCATATTTCTCAGCCAGTTTAAATCAGTGATCCTGCTTTGATTCATTGTCACATTAAAACTGCCCATTCAATTACCTTCAGGAGAGGAAATTTGTCCAGTATATCTGGCTTGCACTCTTCTGCCATTAAAAGCGTTTCAAGTAATTGCAC
>NW_010200713.1:0-287 GCF_000695765.1 Mesitornis unicolor | reverse complement strand
GCTGAACTGGTTGCCAACAAGAAAGTCTTCTCCATGGTCTTTCAAAACCTAAAAACAGAGAACCAGAAGTAGATGTGATTTTTTTTTTCTGTGTGACTTCATATGATATCTTCAAAGCAAGGACACACCTGCATGGAGTTATCATTGAAAAAAGGAATGCAATAAGAACTTCTGTAGTACAAGCAAATGTTCAAGCCGCACTGTCATCCTAGGGATAATTTATCAGTCCTCCCTCTTCTGCATTTATTTCTGGCAACTCAGTTGTACCCCTTTTCCCTTCACTTCTG
>NW_010200712.1:99964-101255 GCF_000695765.1 Mesitornis unicolor | reverse complement strand
AAGCCCCAAAAGGGCTCCCGCAGAAATGTTGGAAGTTCTGCCGTCAAATTGTGAAAACGCTTAAATTGAGGCAGTTGACAAAATGGAGGGCTGTCGGAGAGTCCAGGAGTGAAGCAAATTGTTAACCTGGTGTTGCGCTGGCATTAGCTCCTAACTCGGTGGCTGGCACCAGTGCGCGGCCTGACAGATACCCCTCTCCTGCCTTTATTCTCCCCCCCCGGAGAAGCAGTGGGGATGAGGAGTTGAGCGCGCATCAGTATGTGCCGGACAAGGTGTATGGGATGTGCCTGTCACAGAGCCTGACCAATGGTAGGATTTTTCCAGTGGCCAAAAAACATCTGGTTAGATGTCAGATGGGAAGCTGTTTTATAGAAACGCAAACCCAGGAGAGTTCACTTTCTTTTACTGTCATTTCAGCTGGCTGAAATAGAAAATCAGTCTTTTGGTTTTCCTTCGAGTGACGGGTGTAGTCATAGCGAGCGGTATTGTCTGACCTATGACTAACTTTTTTTTGTTCAAACATTTGGTGTAGACCCAGCAGAATAAATAGATCTGTGCTCGTTTTGAAAGCTAAAAGCATACTGAACTGTTTCTCCTTGTAAGGATGTGTGTTGGGGTTCTTAAAAGAAAAAACCTGAACCAAAACCCCAAAATGATTTTGTAATCCTTGCTTTAAGATTTATGCTATTCCTGGCAATGTGTGGTTTGGTAGATACAGAGTTTACAAAGTCATAACTGACCAAACAGGAGTTGGTTTAGACTCTTGTGTTTTAAGGGGAGGTGGAAAATAGTAACTCTTATTTTCTTTTTATGGTGTTCATCCCACTGCCCACTGGAGATTGAAGCATTCATCACAGTTGTTTATGTTGGTTGTCTGGGGGCTTCTATTAGAATGTGGAGCAAGTATGCAACGGGGTGTGTGTGTACACACATATTTTTAGCTTTATTTTTCTATGACAAAAGATACAAAGAATAGTGATATTCAAAAGTAAATCCTGGATTTACTAAGTGTGCTTATTCATGTTTTTAGGAAGGAATCTATAAAAAAATGTCTGAGGTGTAATAAATTCTGGACATTATGCTTGTTTAATACAATAGTGTTTCAGTATACCTTAATACACAATTTCAAAGCCTCTTTTAAAATGAACGAGTAAGTAAAAGCAGCAGAGAAGGTGCCAGTTCCTGTGCTAATTAGAGGCGGTAGCTGCAAAATGCTGTATGGTTTAATATGTGTGCAAAGGTCCAGAAAGCCCAACCAAGCATTTAAAACTGCATTATGTTGTATAAAGAT
>NW_010200712.1:55059-99933 GCF_000695765.1 Mesitornis unicolor | reverse complement strand
TTCCTGCTCCAGTAGCTCTGGGTTTGTTAGCTACCTAAGCGGATATACTGGAACAAAATCACACTGGCCAACCTTCTGTAGAAGAAAGTGAGCTCAGTTTATCTTTGTTGCTGTAAAATGCATGTTCTTTTTTCGGTGAAGGCAGCTAGCCTGGTGAGGATGTTTGCTTTTAGCTAGAGATAGCTTCAACCGTCCATAGGAACGGCATCGGCAGAAGCCATGCAGGAATGTGTTAAATGGATTTCGCGAGGAGCTCTGCCTCCCAAGCCAGCGCCGGCTCCTCTGGGGTCCGGGCCAGCCCTCAGCCCGTGGGAGGAGCTGCGGTTGTATCTGCCATGTGCCTGCGCACCTACCCTGGCAGGATGGCTTTGCGCTGGGAGCCCTGTGCCTCTGTGTGCGTGGCCAGCAGCTGGAGATGGGGTGAGTGAAGTTGTATGAGGTTACTAGAAGCTGGATGGTGGGACGGGTCAGCCGCTCTTCTGCCTTCAAGATGAGTAAGTGATTCTTGTGGGCCTTCAGAAGCCCTCAGAGGGCAAATTGGGGCTCTCTTCTAGATCTCTAAGAAATGCTGAACAGGCAGAACAGCTGCTGATATCTGTTACTTGCGTCGGTCTTCAGGTGAGCTCTGCTGCGGTGTGCTGTGCAGGGCAAGGGCCTTTCTCAGTCACCTGTCTTTTCAAAGTTCACCTCTTTAATCCCCAGACCTACTCAGGAATATTCACTGTTTTCAAAATACAATTTTTTCCAAAAAATACAGTAAGCACTATTGAAGCCTTTTTTCCTCTCAAGAAAAAAGGATCCAGGGTGACAGCTTTCACTTTATAGTATGCCTTTTAAATTTTCTAGGACTTTTTTTATTTATTTTTTTTTCCTTTCCTGTAAGAGCAGTCAGGAAAGCATCATGGGTATTCTTCAAGTGCTGACAGTCCTTAATAGCCAGATGGTGTAGAGTAGGTACTGTCAAAGGATGAGGTGTGGATTGGCACATCCCTTCCTTTTTCTTTCTCGCTTTTGTTTCACCCCTAGGAAGAAACTTGGGTTTGGCCTGCGAATCCTGTGAATCCGTCTCTACAGGTTTGTTGTTATGCCGATCAAATGACTAAACGTTTCTTGTGATTTTGTAGTATTTTGTGTGTGGTTGTGTAATGGTATGTGCACAATTGTTTAAGAAGAATTATCAATAAGCTGTTTTTCTGGGTAATAGGGAAGTGGTCGTGTCCCTGATGCATTGAATGGTGTGTTCACTTTCCTTACAATTCCTTAGGTATTGCTTCCAGATTTAGTTTAGTGACATGGAGGGTTTCTTTGGAATAATTTAAGTATCAGTAACTACATATCATATCAGTATTGGTAATACTACTCTGATTTATTTGGTGTCCTCCTTCATAAACGAAGTGTGATATGGCATTCGTTAGGGCTGTCAATTGTATACGTGGCCTCTACTTTCTGTGCAAGTCAAACACCGTAGGTGATGGGTGGCCTGGTGATGTGTATCGGGATACCAGCCTGGACTAAAACCAGCAATTGACCAAAGACCAGGATTCATTCGTGTGAAGGTGAAGTGAACACTATAACTTCAAGCTACTTGCTAGTCATTACCTGAGGGATCCTGTCCTCAGGGTTTGCTTTATCACTAGTGTAATAGCATCACCGCCTGGTTGCAAACTAATTGAAATGAAACTGTCTCTGGAGCAAGGCTAGAGGCTGAGATGCTCTATGCAACTGTGGTGGTGCTGCCGGCTGAAGACAGCCGTGGGAACAGGGAAGTTCATATCACCACTTCTCTCCTTCACTGGACCTAATCTTTAAATTGGTAATAAATAGCTTGGCAGCTCCATATAAGCAATCTCCATTGTAGTTATTCCGTAACTTCCCATAGCACCTGCAGGAAGCCAAAAATACGCGTTAAAGTTTGGAATCTTAACGTCTCGGTTTGCTTATGGATAGGGCCTGCTGGCAGCTATCATGGTCTCCACTGGAGGTGATGTTGAGCACCTGTGAGTTACTGTTCCTCAGTGATCAAAGAAAATCTGTATCTAGGGTGTGTGTATGGAGGATGAGAGGGAAGACGGGTGTGAGTTCAAGGCCTTGTGCTTCCTTTTGCTGCGCTATGAGGTCTGCTGCTGAGCCAAGACTGACCTACTCGGAGTTGGCTCTGGGAAGGCTGGCAGCTTTCCACACTGTGTCCCTATGAAATTCTCCTGCAGCTGAAAAAAAAAAAACAACCCAAATTAATAATTGGTCAGGCTAAGAAAGAGGGAAGAGAGTGCTGCCTCAGTGACAGGAGGTTTCCTGTGGGGCTGCGGAGATGCAGAACAATCTCCTCTGCCACGGACCTGCCCAAGCTCCCGTGCTGCTGCCTCTTTTCTCCGCTTGCATTGTCCGAAGCTGTGACGTTTGTGCCGTGTGATTATACGAAAGGAACTGCTGAAACAAGGTCCTTCTTTAAGAGGAAGTCAGTTATCTCTGCTCCTTCTTGATCACAATGTGAGCCATACATCGCCCATAACTTACACAGCTTCTCTTTAGTCTGTTCTTGGACCTAACTTTGCCCCGTGTAGTATGAGTTTTCATCTCATTTCTCAGTTCCTTGCATTAGCCTCCTCAGGTAAATTTGTGCTTTGCTTTCAAGCTTAAGTTATAAATTTCTCTCGGTTGTTTAGCAAGTAAAGATACACAAGTGGAGGTGTGCGAAAGCTTTCATTAGTTGTGAATAAACGTAATTATTTTCTTCCATAAGATCTTTTTACATGCTATGCAGATTGATAGTCTGCTAAAATAGCGTGAACATTTTTCTTCGTAAAATCATAACTGTGTTCCATTCCATTAGTTTGGCAGAAAACTGATGCACAGTTTCTAATAGAGACTGAAACAGTGTTACCCATTTTCATTGTGCTTCACTTGATTTTGCTTTACTGTAACAATTTATGAATTGAGCCTGATTGTTGACTAAACGATAGATCAGCGGCTTGTACAAATACTCTCTCTTTAGACATCCTTGCCTGCTCGTCTAAGGTTTTTTTTATATTACTGAAGGCATTGTGGGAGGCAAAAAGATGGGTCTGAGTGTGTAATGTAGCAACATTGGAATGAGAACTTTACAGAGAGCATAAAACAAGGAGGACAACAGAGACTAATTGTATGAAATTCCTTTTATGCACACGTTCTTGAGTTTGAATAACTAGTATGTATTCAGCCTGCTGGATTAGAAGGCTTTGGCACTGCATGTGTAGCATAGATGCTGCTCTCAAAATAGGAAAGCAACTCTCCTTCCCCCTACACTATTCCGGATAAAATTCCTTTAGTACTGTGTTTTGCTCCTACTGATCTTCTAGTAAAGCAAGTTTAAAGGCTGAATAATTCATAATGTTAGGGATGTAAGCACCACACTTTTAATAGCCGTAGTGCTGGTTTTGCTTCTTGATTGCTAGGTTTAAGAATAATTCACCGCAGACTTTAAAAACTCAAATCCCATGTCAGGACTTATGTTTCTACCTGCAAAAGGGTGCTTACAGGGGAGTGACTTTCTTGACAGTGTGTATTTTGGTAAGTTTATTCAGTCCCTTAAGCATGGAAGCCATCCATCTTCTAAACACCATCTTCCAGATACATGCAATGAGTCTGAACTATGCTTCAGAGGGCTTCTCTCAGCATGCCATCCTGCTACTGAAACAAGCCTTGATTTCAAAGGTGGGTCGTAAGCACTAAGAACATATTTGCCTGAAGAATGGCCATGAGATTGCTTTCCAGTCGTTCTGTTAATGCTGGCTGGAATTAAGTACAGCACCTATCATTTATACAGTTCCCGTATGTATTTTGTTACAGGTGGGAACCTGCTTAGGTGTTGGGATTTCACACCTCCTTTCTTTAAAAATTATGCTTGGAACTCAGTGTTTTCTCTTGCTTTCCAGCTGTTTCATGGAGTTCTGTTTGAGCTCCAGAAAACTGGGAGGGAAGAGAGCAGTTTGGGGAAGGAACTTTGTGTTACATCTCTCTCCATGAACCCCATCATACTTAGAAGTGCCTTTCTGAATTAAGAGAATTTAGGTTGAGGCCTCTTACTAGCAAAACTTGGGGAGCAAACAGGATAAACTTAATCTTGGTTGCAAAAAAAGATTCATAGAGCTTTGCCAGTTTTGAGTAAGCCCAAGGAATATTTCAGCAAAGAAAGAGCATCATTAATCTTGAGCATTGGGTTGACACGTTAGGTCCAAGTAAATCTGGAGTTACACACTAGTTTGAATCCAGATTAGCAGAAGGCAAATGATGTCACCAGTTTTTTAGGGCTTCCTCTGCCTGTCCCAACTCGCTGAGTGCAAAACAGGTGTGTTCCAAATTGAGGACAGGCTGTGAAGACCTCTTTTCCCATAGTCTGTTTGGAGTTCTGCATTGAGGGCAAGTCTCTTCTCATGGCAATGGGACCCAGTACCTTCTTCCCTTTTCTCCCCGGCTATTCCTGCATCATTTCAATTTCGTAAAAGCTCTCAAGCTTTACACAACGAGTGCTCTGAGGTCTTGCTGAAGAAGGATAATCAACAGTGACTGGTCTGTAGGTTCATACTCCCGTATCTCGGGAAGACACGGCAGCTCAAGGCAAATGGCACCATCCTCATGAGAGCTGGTAAACTCTATGATATTCTGCCTGGTAGGAGACTTAGGACATATTTAAATAAACTAATAAAGCTACTTGTACTTTCCTCTGCTACCTTGTTTCTCACTGTCTCATTTTTTTGTTTTATTTTGTTTTTTCTTGCATGCAACTTTTCATCTGAATACGTGGGATGATACATTTTTCTTAGTCAGTGGAGTGGGCTCTCCTGTCCTGCTGGTGAAAATCCCTGACTCCCAGTGGCTGACACATTGTGAGCATGCTGGCAGCTTCTCAGTCCTCCGTTCTGCTTGTTAGGTGATCCATGTTTGGATGCTATCCAGGTGACAAAGCCTGTTTCCTCAGTGGGGCTCTCTTAGCCTGTCTGCTGTGATTTCCAGGTAGACCTATTTGATGATGCCTGAAAAATCTGTTTATCCAGCCCAGACGTGATTGTATGAGTAGCCCATTTGTTGCCTGTTTCCTCTCAAAATGTTGCTGAAAGAAAGATAAGTCCTTCAAGCATAAAATGGATGTAAAAGAATAGTAACATAAGCACAAATCTTTAAAGTACTAGGCAGGACCGCAAAAGAGTGTTGAAATACTAACTGGTAGTAACTATAATTGAACGTTTTCCCAAGATACTTTTTCCATGAGGAGACCCACATTTCTGCCCCCTCACATTTAAGGACTGGACTCTGTCTCTGATTGAGGCTTGCACGCCTTGCCAACTCTCCTGCAGGTGTGACCTGTTCTGGAACGAGGAAATGTGCAGTGACTGCCTTTGCTGCTGCTGCTGCCTCACGTATGGTTAAACCTATAGAAAACCGTGGAGGAAGCTCAGGCATGCTGTTCCTCTTGACAGCCTTCTGCAAACACAAGTTATTAATGACCGTTGCCTTTCATGGGCAAAAACAGTTCTGGCAATTCCTTTGTGCACTTTATTTAATGGCGTAAGAAGCAAGCACATTAGCTATTTTTATTCAAATGCCCAGACGTAAGCCAGTATGGCAAAGTGGCTGTGAAATGTCTGCATAGCTAAGTGGAAATACAGCTGCTGTAACACTAAATCGTTTTCTTTTAGTTACAGGATTTTGCGAGGGTTCAACCAATAATCGTCTAATCTTTCTAGTTGAGCTGTGGTGAGGGTTTTCAAGATTTTGCATTAAAATAAGCAGAATGTTCTTTTCAGGCGGTGACTTGGCCTACTGTTTCAGTCAACAATAAGGAGGTAATGCAATAGGGGAGGTGGGTGGGTGGGGAAGGGGAGACTGATTCAGGCTAAAGGTTCAGGTCCTGTCCTTTCAGGAAGCTTCGGGACTATCTGTTCTTACGTGCTGCTAGTGGCAGGCACACAAAAAAAAGCTGAGTGCAGTGACACTGTTAACAAATGCTAACTTAGAGAGACACAGTGTTTGTTTTGGGAATTTTTAAAGGCTGCCAAGCCTTTCAGTGGTGGTTTTTCCTCTTTTTTTTTTTTTTTTTTTCTCTTCCTATTCCTTCAAGAGGTTGTCTACTTTGGCAGAAAAATGGCTTTCATGGCTTGATGAGTATTTTTAAAAAATTCAAAGAGGTGTTGGTGATTTAAGTCTCTGAATATTTCAAAGACAAGAATTTATGTTATGGATTACCTTGGGAGGGATGTTGAGCATTTTATTTTTGTGTGTGTGTCTATGCTTAGCAAATAGCTATACCTCATTATGGACATGCATTGTCTCTGGTTCAATTTTGGTTTTAAAAAAAATAAACCAAATCAAAAGAAAGAAAACATTGCAGGTACGGATTTACTGGCTTTCCCAGGGCCCTGCTGTTTGTCTCCTAACATTTCTGGGTTATGTTGGGTTATGTCATGTACTGCCATTGATGTGAGCTCCTTGTAAGCACAAGTAGTCAGTGCTACAAGGAGCTTTAACCTAAAGCAGAAGGATAGTGGGCTAAAGGCTGTTGACAAAGTGTCTTTTCCCAGCTGTGCGAGTAGAAAAGGTTACCAGGTCCAGCTGCTCGACACAGCCTCTCAGCCTCTAGCTGCTGCCCTGAGTGCTGCCTAGAGTAGTTTTTATAACCACTCATGCTTCACTTGAGGCCAAGTCAGAGAATGAACTCACAAGTAGCCTATTCTGCTGTTTAAGCTAACCTGTTTGTGTTTTGTTTGAAGCAGACCAGAAATTCCTCATATTGTTTGCTCTATAGGCTCTATGTGGTCGTTCACTCCATGCCAGACATTATATTACCTTTCTTTTTGACACATAGAAAAGCCTTAGAAGTAAAATTCTCTGTAGACCATCCTCTCTTCTGCATTCTGCTCCACTTGCTATTACCCTTGTTGACCAAAATAAGTAGTCTTAGTAGCAGTAAAAGTGAAGTGGGAGGACATTAGTGTGGATCTACGGAAACTTGTGCAGATCTCTCAAGTTAGTGCAATGTAGTGTGCATTTCTATGGCAGCTAACACCAAATGCTCAGAGTTACCATGATTCTTTTCTTGTCTTCCCGTTGCAAATTCACTCTTTTAGTGGCTCTTAGGATTTCACAGCGAGCTGGAGCTGGGAACCAGAAATGGCTGAGAATTGCTTGGATGTGGTTTATTTATGTGTTTGTTTATTCTACTTGCTTGTGCAGTTACTTTGTGACTGATTTAGCTCTTTTGAGTCAGTTCTCTGAATTAACGTGTGAGCTGGCATAAAGGACATGGTTGCTGTCTGGTAGCCCTGACTTAGCTTATTTTAAGCTACCATGGAGCGCACCCCCTCAGTCTGCCCTGTCTGTCCAGAGATCTGTCTTTTGCCCTTGTTTGGGGGTTTCCTTGGCCCACAAGCCAAGTCACGAGTTGGAGTTACCTGTGTCCTGCAGTGCAGGTAAACCCTTTGCAGCCCAGAACAGTCTGAAGGGAATTACAGAAATTTGGAGGAATTCCTTTCTGAGCTTGTCTTCTGTAGAGGCAGCAAGAAACGTGTTCGTTACATGGGTTTGCCCACTGGAAGGTAAGGCTGGAACCATCGATTCACGTTGCATTCAAGTTGGGTTGGCTTGGCTTGGTTTGGCTGCCCGGAGCTCTGAGAGCTTTGTGCTCCATTGGAAACTCTTGCTTCTCTGCTACCTGGCAAGTTGAGAGCTTGAGTTCTCTGAGGGTGCTTTTCCTTTAAAACAGTGTCAGGACACAGATATGTGTTTGTATGTGTTTTTCTATACATACGCCCACATAATATGTATATATACATACACACTGTCCAGAGCGCCTTATGTCTTAGAAAGCTTTAATTCAAAGTGATTTCTCAATGTTTTATCTGATAAGAAAAGCAATGAATTAGCCAGTGAAGCAAAGCAGCCTTGCAGATAAAGCTTCTTAGGCTACATCTAGGTATAATGAATTGAGAAGATCTGGATATGTGTCTTCATGGAACACTTACTATGCAGTTTTAGCGGTTATAGCTATCTGAAGTAGGCAAGTACATCATAAGCTACTGAATGCACAAAATTTATCTGTTTGAATTTGCTTGTGATTTCTGACCATTAATTGCTCTTTCAAATGAAGTTGAAGTGAAAGCTTAATCCCTTTTACTGAAAATTTGAAAGCATTTCTTTTAAATTTTGGTAAAATGAAAAAATATCTGTTCTCCCTTGAGAACAGATGGCTAGTAATGGCTATTAATGTTTTACCCTACCTGATGATATTTTTCACCTCGTATTAATTTAAATGGTACCCGTGTCATCAGGGTCATCATACGGAACCCTCGCTTTCCTCGCTTGTTAATTGCTTGTGTCATCTCTGCCTGCTGCGCTGGGGGAGGTGTTGATTAAACCTTCAACTCAATTTAGTATTGCTGTTCCTTTTCAGGGGGTGCTTTTGACTTCTTTTTAACACTGCATTTTTTTGTATACTTTCAAATTAATTTGGGGGTTTTGAGTGGGTTTTTTTGGATTTACTTTGAGTAATGGTGTGCTGATACCAGGAACATCTGCTTGGGGTCCCATCTAGAGGAAGAAGGTCCTGTTGGTTCAACTGGAGCTCTGCAGAGCTCCTGTCTCTGTATGGCTGCTTGCACTGCTGTAACACCAGGGCATCCACGCTGGAGGAGATGGTGCTGCAGAAGATTTTGTACAGGGCAGATGGGAATCCAGAACATCCTACTGATGAAATTGCGGTCCCTACAGCATGTTGGTGCTGGTCTTGTTACTGGTGGCATTTTGTCAGCTCAGGGCTTTTGTCATTCAGGGAAGAGACTTTTTTGTTTTTCTTTTTTTTAACCGCAGACCATGCAGGCTGAGTTTTGCTGACTTGCATCAGATTCGCATGTGGATTTGTACAAACAAGTCAACAGAAGTAGCCTGTCTGTTGACACAGCTCTGCCATTCAGCTAGGTGCAAAGCTAAATTATTAACCTGAAAAGTTGTTAATTTCTAATATCTTCATCCAATATTGTTTCTATTAACATGATATGAATTTGTCTTTTTTTTCCTTACTGCTCTTCGGAGTTTTTTTTCCCATCTCCTCAGAGGTGGGAAGTGGGGGTGTGCGTATAGCTCAAATATTGTATTTTTCTTGTAATTCGGAATCCTGGAAACTTTTAGTTATGGACTACAAAACGGACTTTCTAGTAAACCTACATAAAGTTCCTTTAAGCAATTGAACTGACATGCTCAAAGACACATAGGCAAATTTAACAGTGGGTTTGGGTCAGATGAAGAAAGGTGAGCTTGTATCCTCCCCCATTTCTTGGGGTTCCTTTATGCCTGTCATCAGGTCTGCCAGAATTTTTGTTTGGCTACTTTCAAACCAGTTTTTCTAGTACCGAAGTTCACTGGTATTTTTTTTCATTTCTTTTCTTTTTTTCTGCTATCTATAGCACATTTTACAAACACTTCGTGCCTATGCTGGAATAGCTCACTTTAATGAGTGTTAAATATTTCTGTTATCTGCTCAGCCCCTACATTCTTTAATTCCCTTATAAATCTGGAGGACATGGTGACTTACTGTTAGTGATTCAATATTTATTTTTCTTCTTTTCATATGTCAGTCCTTACAGTGGATCATCTTAGCCAATCTCAAACTTATATTTTGCCAGCATCCTGTGTGGGAGAGGCTCTTGCAAAGAAACCTGTTTTTGCTTTCTCAGCTATTATTATCTAGTCACTAGTATCAAATTTAATTTCATCTCTCCATTTCTGTGCACCAGCTCTTATGATTTTTCTTATTATTTTGATATGTTTTTCAGTCTGATACTCTTTGCTCTTCTAAAGCATTTTCCTTTTTCCTTATCTCCTGTCACTTACGCTTTCTGTTTCTTTACCCAGGCTTGGATTCACATTTTTCTGGGATGTGCTCATTTGGCCTGCGTAACCTCATGAAAATGTTACCATTTAGACATAATGACTCTTTTCTTCCCTGGCTTCCTGTTCCCTTTCCTTGTTAAGTGGTACGTATACCTTCCGCAACTTTCAGACTCAGCTGGGAGCTGAACGTGCCGCTTTTCATTTCCTCTCTGCTCTTCAACTGAGGATCTCTTGGACAAGCGGTGTCTTAATCCCCATTTCTGGAACATTAATGGCACGGCACTGGTTTTGGTAGGATTCCTTACGTGAGTGCGGTGAACTCGGTTGTATTATGGCCACTGTCATTTAGCAGGGAGCTAAAGCAGAGAGTAAACGTGGTACTAAGATCAGTCCAGTGAGGAGCAGGGGAAGAGCTTGGTTTCTTATTTCCAGGTACAGAACAAAAACGGAACCAGAAATGTCCCTTGGCACATCTTGCCTTGGTTCGAAAGCTAAATTGAAATGTGGATTCTCCGCTGTCAAATTAAATTCCTCTTGCATTTGGCGTGGTATTCCCCTTCTTTCTCTGAACAGAATTGGCTTGACTTGTCCCCCTTTTCCACAGTAACTGTGTGTATCCTTGTTTAGTTTATGGGAATTGCAAGAGCTCTGATGTTTTCTTGAATTAAAGATGCCAGATTCAAAGTGATTTCTTCCTCCTTCCTGTTGTTCCTCCCCTCCTCCTGACAGTCACATACAGACTTCTTGAGGTTTGTTTGTCTTTATGTTCCCCAAGGAAGAGACTCTTCCTCATCATGGCAACTTATGGTTCCTTATATACAGAGTGCTTCAGTTGACTTCAGATGTTTTGTAGTGCCAGTGTCATTTAACCGAGGAGTAAGGAAGGCTGGACTGATAGTACAGTACACTCTCTGCTTCTGTATCCGCTGTCTTCCCTTCATTTGAGTCTCTAAATTCCTTCCTGATAGGTTTCCGTTTTGAAATACACTGTGCAGAATGACATGGCATCTGAGCAAGCATAAAATTGTTATGAAACTCTAAGCACAGAGAAATTGTTATCAAAATACTTGTTTGTTTCTTCTGGTTTTTTTTTGGTTAAGGTCACTATTGTGAAATGGAATGATTAAGAAGTGTTACGCCAGAAGTAGAGAAAACGTATTCGAGATTGCATCTTTCTTCTGCAAAAATCTGTGCTGTCTTGAGACCCAGTTACTCAAAACACAAGTTGTAAGGAAAATATACTAAAATCCTAGGCTTTAGCTTGGTTGTATCAAATACTTGGTAGAACTCCAAAGTGGTAAATAACTCGGTTATTTTCTTTATGGAGTACTAATCTTGTTTGCTTTGGCATCTAAAACCGAAGTTGCAGCTTATTTTTACTTAATATACACTTTATTTTAGAGTGTCCCTTCCATGCCGTAATGCAGATACTTATTACAGAACCCAGGAGGCCAGTCGTAGAGCGGGGGTTCTGCTGTGCTTGGTGGTCCCAGAGGCAGAGAAGAGGGGTGTTCACCCACGCAGTTCTGCTCAACATAGTAGTCTTGGTGCTGATGCCAAAGCCCTTGTAGACATTGTGGTCAAGCAGTGGTTTCAGAGCAGCGTTGGGAAGGCGTGTGGGGGTCTCACATCATCTCGTGCAGCCTACGCAGAGGAAAAAGATGTGTTCATCCAGTGGAAGGGACAGGGTTGGAAAACGACATTTGCTGCAATGTTCTGTGTTGGTGCGAGCAGCGTAGTCAAGGACAAGGGAAATGTGCTACTAGCAAAAAGAGATTGTGTGCCCAGGTGAGTGCTGTGCCTCAGCTGTAGCAAGTTTTTATTTCAATCAGGAGGGTACTAGAAATTATGTAAGCACACAGTGACTTGATTTGTAGGTGCAGCCATTAGCTAGTGATGCATTTTTCTAGATTTGCCATCAGTTAATCGTATTTTCTTTCTGTCACCATTTTTATTGTAATGTGTGGTGGTTAAAATCCAGAAGAAGGTGTAGTAACACCTTAAGTTGCCTGTCTTTTCAGTTACTTCTGTTAATAGCAAGAATTTATTTTTGTTGATGACTGCCAACAGTTGGCATGCACAAGATGACATCTTCAAAGTAAGTCTTAAACAAAGAAAAACCCCTTTTTTTCTGTAACTTCCAGTGTTAATTCCTGTCTTTCTACCTTTTCTCTAGAGGCTGTTACTGGAGAAGTAGTTGTCTCCCTAATGTATGATTAGGTTTGCTGTGGAGATTTTAACAGAGCTAAATTTTGAGACAGCAACCTCAGATGAGATAAGGTGTCAAAGGGGTGGGTTTGCACGTGGCTGGTTCCTGGCAGTCCTTAAACAAATTGTTCATATGAACTTGTTTCTGCTTCGGCCGGACACATCCCTTTGACCACTGTTGTTACTGTGTTCTCTGGTGACTTAGTGAAGTAGTTCACATGTGTGTGTCAAACTGAGATTTGCATTCAGAGCTTTTGGGCTGGTATTTTTTAAGAAACTCAAAGCTTTAACAAATTGTCAAGTTTTCTGATTGAATTTTCAGGTCTGACCGTGTCTTCAAAAGGCCCATCAAGTGCTAATATGTAATGATGGGTTTTCACTGAACTGTTTGTGAGGGTGCCACAAATTCATTTATCTCTTAGTGTTGCTGTCAACCTCAAAAAAAAAAAAAAGCTATGTTTATAGTTTTGTAGTGGATTAAGCAACTCTCCTCCGGATTCAAAAAGTAAAATTGAAGTGCAATTGATCATGATAATAATATAAATATGGTAACAAAATTACCAGACCTTCCAGGAGGCTTAATCTCCTGTTCTTTAGGGTTTAATTGAAACCAGTGAAGCATAAAAAGTGGCCCAAAGTTGCTCTTCTTCATAATTATTCAACTTTAAAGTTTTCTTGGTTGTTGTGAGGCACTCAGAAGATGCCCATCTCAGTAAACCTGGTAGAAGTTGTAACCTCCAGGCTCTTTGCACATTGGCTGCTCTCTTTGTAAAGTTGTGAACGTTGCTGCCATGGTGTTTTTTTTTTCCTGCTTAGGGCATCAGTAACCAAGAGATGGATTTTGCAAGTTTGTCTGTGTCTCAGACTTTTGGGAATCTAATTGCTTGGTCCAGACATGGAACTTGCTCATTAGAAAAGCTTTTTTGTGGATAATACTGAATGCATTTAAATGTCTGAAAAGAGCAAGGGTTGGGTGGAGCACCATGGAAATTGCCTTTCGCCATGCTGGATGGCGAGTCTGTGACGGGCTCCAGGAAAATTTTATCATGCCTTAAAAATACTGAAAGAAGGTGCCCCTGTTTAGATTCATAGTGAGTCTGCTCCTCTATGACTGTTTATTGCTAAAAAGAAATGTGAATTCTAAGTCAGTAAATAATTTACTTGATGTCAGTTGTCCACCAAAAGAATTTTGGATATGATAGTGGTTTTTATGAAAACAGATATGTGCTAAAAGATATTGGGAGCCACTGCTTTAAGTCATGGGAGTTATATACAGCAGTAGGTACAAAACGTGGTGAAGGAGTGGGTCATTTGACTGCACATCTCTACCTTTTTTGAGTGGCAACAGTGCAAGTGGTTTTTTCAGATGTTCTTGGAGCTGGTGAGCTTTGTCTGTTCACTCCTTTCAGAAGAAGCACTTCAAATGCCTTTAAGTAGCCAGTGCGGAACAGGATTGTGCTTTTCTGTGGTTAAAAGCTCAGATGCTTTCAAGGTATTTCCCATGGGTAGGCAGAAGCCGGTGTTCCTGGATAGATCTGTACCACTTAAATTGCTGTCTGGAGTGGGGCAGTTTCCCTTGGGAGTCCTATTTGCATTTGTGAGGTGCTAAAGTACAGCAAGAGAAATTTTCTTCCCCACTGTTTTCCTTATTCCAGTCTACCTGAAGCAAGGAAACCATGGCTCCAAAGCTGTCATTAGCCTTCCTAAGAATACTTTTATTAATTGTAATTGTCTGTATAGTTTGATGAGATTAGCAAAGCATGGAGAGCATTGAAGTTTTTCTTTTAATGCCGAGGTTCTCTGGATTTGGCATGGTCTGTCCGCTGCAAACTTCTCAAGTACAACCAGCAATGACTTGGCAAGCAGCACAGCACTGGTAAGAGGATATTTGGCCAAGAACTTGCAGCCAAGCTCTCTTACCTTTTTGCATTAAGGTTTTCTTTAATGAGAATGCAAAGCAGATGGTATCACGGTTAAATAATTACTCCCTGATTGAGCGAGCGCTGCCCCGAGGAAGGTGCTTACGTAGGGATCATCCCTGTGGTGCTGCGTAAGAACAAGGGTGCTGTGCTGAGACTGTGAGCAATCATCACGCCGGGGCTGTCTCATGCTTGACTGTACAGACTTGTGCTGAAAAGAGTTACTGAGCTTTACCTGAAACACACCAAAAAACTACAGCAATCTAGCGTAAGGGGCACTTGGGGATTTAAATCTCCAGACCCAGGCAGCAGGCACCATCCATTTTTACCATCAGAGCAGGGATTCTTTGTGGACAGGTACCCCTTTCCCATTCAAGCAGTGCATGCCTTGTTTACAGCCAAAGGCGTATCAACTGCTGGGGACAGCTGTAGGTTTTGTGGGTTAATATCTGATGGCCACATTCATCTTCTTGGGGCACTAGTGTGCTTTTCTTCTCCTTCAGTTATTCCAGCATACCTCTTACTCAGCTCTATCTACAGAGCACCCCTGCTGCCTGCAGCAACTTCTGTGTGTTCATGGTAAGATTATTTTCCATTCCTGAAGCTGTCAGCGTGTTGGAGCAGAAGTGATAACTCGGGCTTCAGAGATCATCTGCTTTCTCTGGTGTTTGGTAATGGTTTTGTGTAATGGCACACAGCAGCAATTGCAGAACCAATCGTTCTGAACGTGGCAGTGAGAGAGACCAAGCACATTTAAAAAATCCCTGCGACTTCTTGCTTTTTGACCAAAATTCAGGCATATGGCCATAGGCGTACCAAAAGGCGTACCTTTGATGCCAGGTGGTCTCCCTGCCAAACCTAAAGCTGATTCTCAAGAAGATCTTGTGTGGTTATGCTTTCAACAGAGTGCCAGAAAGCTGAACCTTGGCAAAACTATGCTTTAAGTGATGGTGATCACAAGATTGGGAAGAATATTTTAGCCTTGAATAAGCATTGTAGCTACAGGTAGACTAGATACATTTTCTTCTAGATACAAGTCATAGATTTTTTTTGTTTTGCCTGTTCCGAGCAGTCTAAGCCAAATTAGAATTTGGATAGTCTAAAAATTAATTGGATTTATGCTTTGCCTTCGCCCATCTCCCAGGTTATGGATGATTTAATTTCAGAAGTGTGTGCCTAGGCATTTACTGGGCTAACTTTGAGCCTGGTGCTGTGGCTGCAGAGGAAGGACCCTGAAGGGGCGGGAGGAGAGCTGCTCCTTCCCCTCTGTCCTGGTGACCTCCACTGCTGCGGCTGAGCTAAGCTCTTTTCCTGCACATTTTGACCCGTGCTATAATCCTATCAGAGAGGGCAGCTGCAGTCAAGGATGAAGTCTTTTCTGGAAGAGATTTCTCGCCTCATCTACTCCTCTGAAACTCTTTTGGCATTTGTTGGTAATAACCGGCTTTTCTCAGGTGTCTTTTTGCTGTGACTCCTTGTGCTCCGTTGTTCAAGTCACCAGGGTCAGTCTTTTCGTGCAATTTGGAGTTCCTGTGAAGGAGCTAAACTGTGTGCACCACTTTAGGTGGCAAACTAGCGAGCTAACATTTCTTTCCAATCCAAATAGAATTAAAACCCAAGCAAACAAAAAGCCCAGGTAGCAAACACATCAACTGTATCTGTTGCTGTCATGACTTCGTAAAGGGAAGTGCATTTAATTTCACATGTTATCTTTGTCACTGATACCTTCAAGTCAGCTTGGAGCCAAAGGAAAGGAAAATTGGTGTTAAAGTAGAAAACAGTTTTCTAGAAAAGCTACTTCTAGTAGCTTTGTAGAATGAAGTCTAGTTAAAACATTTTGAGTAGTGTGGTACATTTTTATTTGTAGCCGGAAGTGGTTGAAGTTTTTCAGTAGCCTGAAAAATAGTTTTAAGGAAACTATAATTTTTGTATGCGTTTGTGTGTGTGTGGTTTTTGTTTTGGTTTGGAGTGGGTGTTCAGAAAAAAAACCCAAACCAAACCTTTTATCAGACAGGCTATAAGAAAAGTTTGTAAGAAGAGGGTTTGTTTGTTGTTTTTTTCCTGTTTAAACTGACTTTGGGGAAGACAGGCAAGGCTTCAGGAACACAAACTGTACTTGAAGCTTGAAACAAAAGCAGTGGATATAAAGCTAAATCTAGGTCAAGTTTGAGTTAATAATACTAAAAAACAATTTGATAATCCAGAGAAAAGCTTATTTATAGGAAAAATGTACCATAAATCTAGTAACTCTGTGATGTCTCCAGTATTTTCTTGTTTCAGTATTCACTTCGAATATTCAGGTAAGAGGGAGTGTTCTGTCTTTGAGGATATCTTCTAGGTTTCTTTATGTCTTGTATCGTGTATTTGGTGTGGCTTCAGCCAGACAGTTTCCATGAGGAATATGATTCATTGGGTAATTTATGACATACTTCGGGATGTGCCTTGGACTTCTTCTTTTCCTGTTTGGGAAGAGGGACAAGCTGGATGTGGAGATGTTTTGGAAGCCTTGGCTTTTGTTTCTGTGTCAGTTTGGTTCTGTTTCACGTCCGCGTGTGCGAGGAAGGGCTCGTGCATTCTGGAGTTCGTGCCCTCCCTCTCCTTATCGCTCCGTATTGCCTGGGCTCATAAAAGATGTTGCCTCTCCCTGCGAGCCTTGCCTTTCCTGTATCCTTGGGCAGCTGCAGATGCAGCAGTAATAGTGGGGATTTGTTGGGTGTGCAGTTCTTGTGAACCAGCTCTGTGTGCTTGCTTTCATAGAGTAGCTGGAATTTATTGTGGTGCTGGAAATGACGGTGAGATAATGCATCTTTTCCTGAGACACAGCGGGATGCTTTTCTAACCATGTCAAGGATTAATGTAATAGCATTGTTCCATGAATTTATAATACGGGTTTGAACATGCTGACATGATAGTTTAAAACTAACAAATGGAAAACAAATAAAAACATCTGTATCAATTAGGAAACACAGCATCATGATCAAGAGAGAGGGAGAGTCTGGACTAGTATTCTATCTCTTGTAATGTGGTTCCAGGAAAAAATGCTTTAGCAGCCTATAAATGGTCACCTTTTTTCCTCTTTTTTTGCTTCTGCTCCAGCTGAGTGTTTGTGAAGGAGAGTTTCTGCGATGGCTGCTGCAGTGGGAAACATACGAGTGGACTGCAGTTAATATGCGTGAAATGTTAAGTTTATATATTCAGTAATGAGTATAAACATGAGTTAAACTGGAAGAATTAGGCTCGCTAGTAACAAGCTTCCAGATGGCCATTTTGAAGCAGTAACCTGCTTTTTTGATCTGTTGTTTTGGTTTTTGGTTTGGTTTGGTTTTTACCTACCATTGTGTTTTTGATGATTTTCGTTTACTCCCACCTGAGATTTTTTTTGTGCCCTCAAGTGAAGAGAGCAGCCACACAAAAGGCCAGTTAGGTCTATCTGACAGGATGAGGGGGAAAACAGTGGGGAAGAGGTAGGGTGGCACCTCAAAGGAGGTCTTCCGATGCAAGTGAGAAACTGAAGGGACTAGTAACTGCTTTTAAAATGTCTCATTTTGATTTTTCAGTTCAATATTGCCTTTCAGGCAAAACAAGCAGCATTTGGTGGTTCAAACAGCGGCTTCGCTTGGGTCTAGTTAAAGGTGCTTGCAAAAGCGAACTGCTGGGCCCAAGGCTGATTTGAAGTTTTGTTGCTAGACAGACTTACAGTATCCTTGTGCTTCATAAGGTGTCGTCTTTGCTAACGTGTTTGAAAACCCTGTGACAAGTGTTTTGTCAGAAATAATAATGAAAAGATATCTTCCTTGAACATCAAACGTTATGTAGGCAAATTAGCTTCTCTGTGTGAGCGTCCTTTGGTTTTTTTGGGGTGACTGTATAAGAGACATTTCTGTATGAAGTCCTAATTTAGTGGGATGCTTTGCATCCTCCAGAGTTAGCTGAATTTGGGTAGCATGTAGGGACATCTAGGATTTCTTTAGATCAGGTAAGGATGGGGAAATAGAATAGAATGGTTGGGTTGGAAGGGACCTTAAAGCTCATCCAGTCCAACCCCCTGCCATGGGCAGGGACACCTCCCACCAGACCAGGTTGCCCAAAGCCCTGTCCAGCCTGGCCTTGAACACTTGCAGAGAGGGGGCATCCACAACTTCCCTGGGCAACCTGTGCCAGTCTCACCACCCTCACAGTGAAGAATTTCTTCCTAATATCTAGTCTAAACCTACCCCTTCCAGTTTAAAACCATTGTCCCTTGTCCTGTCACAACAGACACTTGTAAAAAGTCCCTTCCCAGCTTTCTTGTAATCTTTCTAAACGAGCACACTTTGAAGTATTGAAAGGTGGGTTGAGTTAGTTAAAAGCACCTGTTTCTCACACCTTTTAATGGTCAGTTCTCGTCTGGATGTTGTCCAACGAAGCTGTGGCCACATGTTCTTAAACTTTTAGTCAGTAAAGTTTGGTGATATTTTAAATAAAAAAGGGGAAAAAAAGAAAAAAAACCCCAAACTGCAGTATTTGACAGGAAGCCACTGTAACTCCCTTGAAACTGGGGTGGCATGCCTGACTCAGTGAAGTATGAGCTAAGGATCTGGCAGAAGACTTTTGCACAAAGGAAGGCTGAGAGAGTCTCTCAGGAAGTCTGCACGCTGCTAAATGTGGCATGTTTGAACACGAGACTGACATCATTGTGAGTTCATAGTAGTGAAAGAACAAAGTATCAGCCACAAATTAGGGTGACCTAATTTTTAAGTCACTTCTGAAAAGTTAATAGCACAGTGTGTTGCTTGTGCAAGCTGTTTATTTCTACCCCAGCCTCTGGTTACTCAATTTAACCTCCAAGTTAACCATCTAAAACGTCGAAGGAATTGCTCAGGAAGGTGCGTGTGTGTGTTTGAGGGGTGCTGCAGAGTTCCTTCCTTGGCTCCTTTTCCACTCTGACCTCAATCTTCACATGAAGGAAGTGATTAAGGACCACCCATCGTATACCTTTATCCTTCAGGATCAGTTTCCTGGAGGTAAAACCTCAGGGTCGTGTACCAAAACCTAACGCGTTCCTATGGGCTGCTCACGTGCAGACTGCAAGTCTGTCTGAAAATGATCGGAACGCTTGCCAGTGGAGTCAGTAGGAAGTTATGTATAACCAGTAAGTTACTGTAAAACCGATCAGTATTATTTATCTATGTAGCCATGATTGTTGGCAAGTAACTGGTGCTTCCTCCGTTGCTGAATACCTAAGAAATACAAGGATCTTGCAGTTTGCAGATGATATCCATCTTTCCTAGTATTTATTGGTTGGCTCCGCATGCACTGACATTGATCTGTTCTGTGGATATATTACTTCAGTTATTGCATCCTCAGTGTTATATTGACCTCTCCTAGTCTGGGATTACTTTGGCAACAATCAGTGCCTTTCTGGTTGCTTTTTAAAGGACTACATAAAACAGAGCACCGCTACAGATTCTGGAGAAATACCAGATCTTGTTTATAGCTTTGTGCGGAGCTGTGCATGCAGGTAAGCACACAAACAAAAGGGTGATACAAATGTAATTTAAGGGAATATATTTTGTTTCTCTTTGCTATTCAAAAGCCCAGTGAGGTTGCTACGAAACATTTCTTGTTGACCCTGGTCTTTGACTATGGCACAGATCAGATAATAGCAAGAGAATTTACTCCCTCGGTTTGGTATTGCATTCTTTTGCTCTTCAAAATTTAAAAAATCCTGCTCTCTTTTATTTCTTGCATACTAGATATCATAGTGGTCACATTTTGCCAGTTGTTCTTAAGTGGGGTTTATATATTTTTTGGTTATGCCACTCTTCTTCCTCTACTTAAATGGTAATGTTTATAGTGATGTAGGAGGCACAGCTGGGGAATATAAGTCCCCCTCTGCTCCCGCCTTCTGTTGTAAAGATATATATGGCTTCTCTTTTCAGCCATGTAGTTACCATGCTAGAAATGTGGCTTTGGCACCACTGCCGTTCTTGTATAACTTGATTCAAATTCAAAGAAACACTTTAAATCCTTTGGGAAAGACGTACCAGGGCAGTTACCTGGAGCACAGTTCAGTGAGATACCATGACTTCTGATTTTGTTCCTGATCTGAGGCCCTGTTGGTACTGTCTTGGCCATTAAAATTTGAAAGCAGTCGTATTTAGCAGGCCATCAGAATTGCCTTTGTGGATACAAATCAGGTATGAAAGTATGTTGATTTCCCAGTGTTTGAGCTATCAGGAGTCTTATACCATGGTGAGAGATTTAGGTCCCAATCATCTGGATGTGGGAGTTTGTTAATTTATTTTCTGGGCCTCATCTGCAATTCAGCAGTCACCCCATGGCATAGCTCCAACTCCTCCCTAGCCTGGAACAGGAGACCTGTGACCAGGATTACTGCAACTGTCTGGACACCGGGAGCACCTCACAACCTGAGTTGTTGCACTGTGTTAATTTTGAGCTGTTGCTGTACACCACATACCTCTACGATTCCTTCTCTACCCCAACCTGAAGACTGTTGGGTTGTACCGTGTTCGTGGACTCGCTGTTTTCCACCATCTGTTCTCTTTCCTTGCCATGTAAAGTTTAAGGAGAAAACCCAATTAAATTTAGCAGCTTTACTGAGTAGGACCGAGCTTACGTACGTGTGATGTAGATGTTTTATTGGACCCAGCATCCCTTCTGAAGATGTTTCTGTGTGCTTTCACTGCTATGTAGTATACACTGCTCACAATATTAATTTCGTTTTGAGCCTGTAGAGGGTTTTTTAAATTAGTTTGACAACAGATTTAATTAACACTTATTAGGTTGGGTTTTTTTTTAACTTCTAGGTGTTTCTCTTCACAGCTGGCAGGACATGCATGCAGCACAGTGCAGCACTGTATTTTGAGACATGAGCAGGAAGAAACAAAGTATTAATGTTGACAGTTTAAAAAAAAATTAAAAAAAATAAAAAGAAGAAATTCCTTCCAAACTTTCTCATGCCCTGATGTGAAGGGGTTGAATGTGCCTGTTGCCTTCCGGGAGAACTGGTGTCATTTCCTCAAATGGGTGAAAGACCAGAACATTTTAACCCACAGTGTACTTTGGAAACAGTTTACACATCCCTGTTCTTAAAGGAGATTGACTCGGTATGATCTTTAGTCATTCGATTTAATTTAAGAGAAGAGTCATTAAAAAGTCTGTTGCAAGAAATTTACCCCTGCCTTGCCTAGAAGCTATTCTGATTTATTTCCCTAATAAAATTACCATCATTATCCTCTGCCTTTAATCCGTCCTGGTTCATGTATGGAGGCTTCAGATCCACCTTCTGTTTTCATCATACAGTGACCACAAAGCAGATCAGAGTTGCACTTTTTTTTTCATTTTTATTTTTAATTTTTGGCTCCTTGTTTGCAGGCCCATGTTATTTAGATGTCTCCCCCTTAAAGTCTCTCACTAGGCAAAAGGCCTTAAACTTAAAGGCTAACCATTATCTGGACTTGGGGGTCCCGTCTTATCCTCTTTCTTGGGAAGCTTTTTAAAGAAATAGCACATACTATTACAGCTACTGTGCCTGATGTTTATTTAGCACTGCTTGTCAGAGTGCTCCCCTGCTTCCTTTTAATCTGTTTCTCAGCAAAAAGATGACCGAGTAAAATAGGAGTCACGGTTCGTATTGGTCTGCAGAGCTGCAGAACATGGTCAGTCAATTTGGGATGTGCAGACTGTGTAGTAGATGGAAATCTTGGTGTCATGATAGGGGCTGCTGTAAGGTAGTCGTGTTCTACGAAGAGTAAGGAGATGCTGGAATTTCAACAGCTGGAAGGTTTATGAAATAGTTCAGCCCTTTAAGGTTTTCCCTTTTTGTACTTTGTGTCTTTGAATCGAATGCTGAAATATACAGTTACTGATGGAGACTGGCAGGCATGGACTGTGCAGTTGTCCCAACTGAATGACAGTTCTTCACCACTGGGTGTGCAGGACCTAAACAAATAGCACCTGTGATGTGTTTTGTAAGGATAGGCAGCTGTCCGCTGGTTTTAATTCGGTTTGTGAATTTTTACATTACATGCTGTGGCTTTAGGTACTTGGATTACATAGATAAGTAAAATAACTCTATAACTTATTGTAAACTTTAAAAATTTTATGCCAGATACTTCATACCAGATGAGATTTTTAGGAAAGACTGGGATCAGGCTTTTAGGAAAGGAGAGGTAGGCACTGAGGTCCTCGAAGGATGCTGTCACACTTGGCTGCTCAGCCGCTGCTGGCTCCCAGCTCATCTGATCCACCTCAGGCCCGTGGCTGTGGGAGGAGTGCTCCGCGAGACCCGACTGGTTGGGTTCCTTTAGCTGCAGTTTGGGGAAGGCCCCTAGCAAGAGAGGAGGGGGGGGGGAGGAAGGCTTCCATGTCTAATTCTGGAAAACAGAAAAAGGTATTTAAATAAGGCCTGCAGGACTTCTTATTTGCCAGAAGTAAGTAAAAAGGCAAGTTTATATCCTTTTGTAATTCACCCTAATTGGAAGGATGTGTATTTCTTTTTGTAAAGTCAGCAGAAAAATCCTGGCCTCCTAATGATGAAAGACTTTTTAAAAAACTTTCTCCTAAGCACGAATAGCTGAAGTTTCCACTTCAAACTTGGGTGGCTCATTCATATTTCACTTAATGGTAATATGGTATACTCTCTCTCCCTCCCCCTTCTTACCACCAAGGCTAAAAAGGAGGAGGGGAGATATAAAATGTTTCCGAAAATTACAGGAAATGTCTGTTCCTTTAACAGCATTGCCAGGGAATTTCCAAGTGTGCTTAATGCTTATGGCTGAACTTGCAGCAGCTCAGTCTTCAATCATGACTGGATCCTGTTCTAAAAATGTGACACCTCCTTCCAGTAAACTGTGTTGAAGTTTCAAGTGTATGCTTTGTTTCTTGTCTGCTCTTCAGCAGAATTAATCGCACCCAATGGTGAGATGAGGGCTCTTGGGGTCTGCTTTAAATTCCTTATTTACTTCTACTCATTAAAGTGGGAAAAATAGTATATAGTTTCCTGAGGTGGTAGCTGGGAGTTTGGAGAGGCATGGATGGCAGGCACTAGTGAATGTGAATACTGCCTGGCAGTTTTCAGAGAGACTTCAGAAACTCTATGTGAAGCTTGAAGGAACAAAAAAGGAGATGCTTTTTGTCCCAGTACTTTGTTTCCTTGGACTGTCACGAAGTGGTCTCTGATCGTAACGTCTTGTCTCTAGGCAGAGCCTAATCTGTGTTAAGCACGAGGTTAGTTTGAATTTCCAGGGATGAGATTAGAAAAGGAGATAGTGACAAATAAAATGAGTAGGATGAGCTTTATCTTTGTTCTCCACTCCCTCCTGCTGGGCTTCTGCCACTGGATGGGGGAAGGAGCAAGGGAGATGTGCAGAGGCTCTCCCTGGGGCTCAAAAGGGTGTCCCAGCTGGAGCAGGCAGGAGGACGCACAGACCTGGCACAACCTTCGACAGATCTTCTCATCCACCTCTGCCCCACTGCTCTCGTGTGCGTGCACCAACGTGCTGATGATGGGCAAGGGAGAGGATCTCCAGCCTGGCACTTCCCAGGGACAAACACACAGGTCCCAGTCAGGGTGTCCGTCCCAGCGAGCAGAGCATGGTCTGGGTAGCAACTCTTTTATTCTCTGTCCAAAGGGCTCCAGCCCCATGTTGTGCTGTTGGCATTTACAAGGTGTCTGGAACAGTTGCCTAAAGACAGAGAGGTGATCCTTGCAGCTCCTTTCCTTGAGAGGTGACGTGGGTTTTGAATCTGTTCTGAATGTCATAATGTGTTTAGCCCTCTGCTGCGGTGGCTCTTCGTGGTTGTCGTATCACTTACTACGTGGTTTGCAGCCACTCCTAGATTTCATCTTGCGGCAGTGCTTGGCAGTAATTTATTATCATGGTTTGTGTTACAGTGATTAAGCGGAGCTGTCATCTCTTGATAGCGATGATTTGAATCTTGTTTTTAGCTGCCCGGGAAACGGTTTGGAGTTGACACTAATGTGTTTTATTTTTACTTCCTCATGTAAAGGTTATAATTTAATTCATTCATGTAGGAACAGCAGGTGCTTTGTGTAGAGGTTTTATAGGTATGACTATACGTAATGATTGGTGACGCCAGGGTTACAAGTTTCCAGTGTTGGCTTTTTTAGCATGTGGGGAGGTGGGATTAACTACCTGAGATGTTCTGTTTCATTGGTCTTTCTCCAGGCAAAATATAGCTGTAATCAAACTTACTTATGACAGTGTCCTGTTTCAATAGATACTGAACAAGAGTTTGTGAATTTGCTTGAATTCACGCAAATGCATCGCCCGTGAATGCTAGTTACAGATTAGTTTTCTAGCATGGAGATGTGTGATATTGTTTGGAAGGCTGGTTGGATTTTTTTGTTTGCTGTTGTTTTCTCAAGTATCTCCAACCTTTTTTCTTTTTAGAGATAGTGGAGAGATTTGCTGTGATTTTTTTTTTCCTTTCTTTTAGAAAATAAGTATAACATAACTTTCTAGTTCATGCCCTTTCCATGTAAGTGAATGCTGGCTTTTATAAATCTCATCCAGGTTTTCATGTGTTTGAGGGAGTTTTACAGCAAATTACTGCATTGAAAGTGTGAAATCCATTTTCTGTTTGTTTTTTTTTTTTGTTTTGTAACAAGGATTTTTTCCCTATGTTTAGGTATTTCTCTCTGCTGGCCTTTTTATGTGGACCACACTCTGTCCTGTTCAGCCCATTGAGATTTTGACTTAAATGTAGGTGAGTAATTGCTTTTGGCATGAAACAATAATGAATTCATATAAAAATACTCCAGAATATTCATGTGCTTAAACTTGGAAGTCATGTATGGAGAATCATCTTTTAAAAATCCATTGACACTTTTTCTGCCTGTCTAGTGGCCCAGGCAATAGGAAACTAAAAATGTTATATATTACAGTATTCGTTTGGAGTGGATTGGGTAAACTTTCATTCTGGGTGTCACAGAGCTATAAGCTGTGAACCTGCGGTGAAAAGGTATTTTGAAATGTAAAGAGCTTCTTGTATGGGTGGAGAAGGGACTCCCCAGATAAGCCTCTGAGCTGCTGAATAGAGGGATCTAAGGTACCACCAGCAAGTTCTAACACTTCCCATGAGCTCACGTTCTAACAGTTAGGTTTCCCTGCTGTAACTTTTAACACATGTTTATTGTTCCACAGTGGATGTCAAAGAAGTTGGCTTCTTGGTGAATGTAAGTGGGGTGGTCTGGCTCGCTGCTTAAAGCTGGTGATGGTGCGTGGCTGATATTAGCAAGAACGTTGCATGTGTTTGAGGACGATGTTGAGTAGGTCAGCAAAATGTGGTGTTTTGGTGGTGTGTTTTTTGGTTTTATTTTGGTAGTAGAACACATTATACTGTTTCAAATACCACTGTTTGTATGAAAAGCACTATCTTTGAAAACCACTACTGTTATCTATATTGAAGGTCCATTCATTTTGTTTAGCCCAGCTATCTTAGAGTGCTGGTGGTAAAAAAGGTGCTGAGCAGTAGGTGTAGAAATAGAGCAAGCTTAAAACTCCAAACAGGGGGTGTTTTGTGCAGCTTATTCATGGGAAGTTGATTTCCTCAGGGTTTTTTGGCTTTGATTTTAGGTTTTTGTGCATTTCAGTTTTCAGATTGGTGAACACAGTGAAGTGGGGTGACTTTCCTTTAGAACTAGTAATCAAAACTGAATAATTAGTCGAGTAGGATGAAGGGCAGTAGAATACTGAACAGAAAATTCTCCTTCATCTGTTTTTTCCAATTGATTATACCTGCCTTTCTCATGAGTGTACAGCGTGTAATCTAAAATACATATGGCTGCTGTTTCTACAAGGAAGAGCAAATTGACGCTATTCCATTTTGACTGCATGTGTAGACCTAAAGTACAGATGTGCTGAAAGTAGGAGAGGAGAGAGCAGCCATTCTGATCATACAGATAAGTGAAGGAAAGCTGGGTGAAATCCTTAAACCTGCTTCTCTTTAATGAGCACAGTACGTGAGTGACATTTAAAAAAATACCTGTGTGTTTCTATTTGAGTGACTTCCTTGCTGCTCTCCACTCCTGCACCAAAGTGGAGCGTGCTTGGGAGCGTGGGGGAAGGTCTGTGTTCTTCCCCCAAACTAACTGATGTGCTTATGAGATGATGAGACTTGCTTGAGTCATCTGAAAAGCCAAAAGACACCCCCATTCCTATCAGTTGAAGAACACGAGCCACTGTTAACAAAGCTTGTCTTTTAAATCACAGGTATCTGTAATCTTGCTCCTGTGTGGTCTGTGCAATGGCAGGCAAGACATAGGCTTCTTGTAACTCAAGTTACAAGGTTTTTTCCCGGACTTCACACTTTATTACACAGTTGTTGATCTCTGAAATTTATTGGCTTGCTTGCTGAATTTGGAGTATAGTCATTCCTCGCTTTGACTTGGAAATCTTATTTCCCTTGTGCTCTATAGATACTTTGCGTTTCTTGCTACTGATGAGTAGCAGCTTGAGCAAGTATCGTCCGTCTCTGTCCTTGATTGCCACTCAGTTTATAGTAGCAGTGGTTACAAGCATCTGATCAGAACAACTTTTATTTCCATCTTTCTGAGGCTGGTGAAGGAATGCTGTGGCTGTTGTAGATGTTGGGGGGGAAAAAGCATCTCACAGGAGTGGAACTTCACACTGTGATCCCTAGATCAGGAGTTTGTGTAGGCTTGTTTGTTGAGTACCAGTGTGGCTGTGCTGGTAGGGACTGGTGCTGGTGGTATTGGCACTGGCAATTGAACCACTGGCAGCTCCCAGCTCGGTAGCACTGAAGCCAAATACTCCTTTGAAAACAGCTGATGTGCCAGCAGTGGCATGTGTCCTGCAGTTTAGGAACTCCTACCTCTGTGTTTTGATTCGGCTTTTGGGTTTCTTTTTTGTACTGGTGTCCATCCTGAGAAACCTGAGAGGGAATTTCACTGTAGGAGAAGGTAGTGTTTTTCCTCCGATGTGCACGTGTTTGCCTCTGGAAAGCGGAAAAAGACATGGTTTTAAAAAAACCATGTGCCTCAGGATGAGTATGCAAAAGCTGCCCTTCAGGACCTTCTAATGTTGAGATGCTGTGAAGTTATTTTGTTGGCGTTGTGCCGTGCCGCAGTGATGTACGTGGGAGCGTTGCTGTAGGCACGTGACAAAGCGGGCGTTCATGACGTCGGGAACAAAACTGCTGAGTTTTTATGACACCAAGGTTCAAGGTTGTGTTACGTGAGCTTGAAGTCTTTCAGACATTGTAGCAAGGCTTCTAGAAGCTCTTTGCCAGTTTCTTAACCGAGGTAGAATTATAGCATCATTCTGAGGGTTTTTAAAATACTTTAAAAATACATTCTTACTACATCTGTCTCTTTAAGATAGTTACTCTCATATGAGCCAAAGCCTGAGATAACTCAAACAAGCGCCCTGCTACGATGAAAGGGAATTGCTTAGAGTCGAAGTGGTAGAAGTAGAAATTGGGAGTGCATACAAAATGTGAGCTATTTTGACTGAAGAATCAAACACACAGCTTAGTGCCAGGTTTTCAGTTATGTGGTTGCCTGCTTCGCTCCACCTGAGCCATTTGGGATGGGAACAGGAATCTCTGAGGCGAAGAGGGATCCTGTAGTTCTGTGGCAGCATTACATGTACATGTTAGAGGTCCGATGGTGTTTTCATGGAAAATAGCGGGGGTTTTGTAGTTTTGATTCTTTAAACAATATGGAGAAACTGTAAAGATACTGGGCAAATGTGGAACAGATCTTTTTAGTTTTACAGTGAGTTAAAAGTTTTCATTTTCTCCTTTAAATGAGGAGGTAACAAGCAGTGCCACGTGTTGCAGTCCATCTGCAAGGAGGAAGAAACCCTGAGGTATTACCAGTATGTATGTGAGTGACTTCATGCAGAATTCTCATAGCTCGATTACAGATCGCTTTACTGTAATCCTGATTTCAGTGTAAAACATCCTGTGACTAAGACAGTTTCCTAGCTTGAAGATGAGCCACATAATGGTGGAAAGAGTTACATTGCATCATTTTATGAGCCACTATGGTGTCGATGCGTACCATTCCGATCTAAGTCACAAGTAGCGCAGCAGAAAGAGAACAGCCAAGAAATTGAATTTTAGCTTTTTACAACCTATGATTAGAAATGAAGCAGATATTTCAACACCTCATAGTAGCTGAATGATAAGAGCAGTCACCAGGAAGGGGAGGAGAGCTCTAGTGTTTACCTAAAGCAGGAGGCTGCCAGTTTCTTTTGTTTAGATAGGTCCCAAGGAAGAGCCCCAAAGTGTGATAGTACCAGAAACAGGGAATTAAAACAAAACAAAAACCTGTAATTGATAAAAATGTTGTTTCTCCCTTGCCCAATGGAGCTGTTCCTGTCCAAATAGGATTTCAATCACAGTAACTTGAGATGACATTACTGTTAGGTTTGTTACTTTCCAGCCATGGGCAGAACGCTTTTAGAAATTTAACGTGTAGCTATATCTTAAGGTAATAGTGTTATTGAAAAGGACTCTTGACTGGTCACCCACTTGCCTTATGTTCTTTACATGCACTTTACACAGGCAGCATATATGACTTGTTTTGAGTTCTTTTTAAGGGTCTTCTGAAACAAACTTCTGTTATACGAGAGTGAAGGCCAAGACAGCAAGCAGTAAGCATGTAGAAGATAAGAAATATACCCGGACTGAAAGCTGCAAATTAAAGATTACGTGTTTTTATCAGCCTCTGTTTTAGAGTTCTGTAGTTTCTCAGCTGCTCTATTTTCCTGTTATTACTTGGACTTGAAGCCATCAATTTACCCATCAAAACAAACTGTCTAGTTCACGTACAAACTGTCTAGCTCACAGGAGAGCTACAGCCAATTCCCACTAGAGCCAGTGGAAAAGTTTTCATTGAGCTCAGTGGCTTTGGTATCTGGCAGCCTTTGATACGAATAAAAGAGAATCAAAATTCATGACAGGACGTGTTAAGAGAAATAAAAAAGATGCAGAATACTATTTTCTCTTTGAATAAAAAAAATGGACACAACTATCAAGTTTCACTTCCCCCCCCACCCCTTTCGTAGTGGCGTAGTCTTTTGATACCTTCCAGCCTGTCTACAGAGAGCCTGAGGCCGGGGTGTAATGACTGCTCTTTGAGGGGGAGCACACCTGCCAACCAGCTTGCAAAGATAGGGGGGTTTAAAATAGGTTTAATTAAAGCTTTATATAGTAATTTTTTTCCAATATTTTTTGTAGTTTAAGCAATATGCATTTCACTGCTGTACGCTTCCATTTCTCTGGAAAAGCTCAAAAGCACTGGCTGTATAGCAGTAGAGTCAGGGCAAACAGCAAATCCCATTTTGTCAACCTGATGGCTGTTTATGTGAAACCTGGTATTTTTCTTGTATTGCTACGTGAAACTCACACAAAATAAGTTTCTATCTGTTTTCTGTTTGGGCCTGTTGAAGTGAAGTTTGTACTTTTTTCAGAATTTAATTTAAGATTTCATGTATTTAGATTTGTATAATATATCTAACTAGTAAAACATCTTCTGGCCTGGGATTTCCCATTGCTAAACACAACTGACCTGTTGCTGTAACAGGACTTTTAATGAACTGCCTATAAATCAGTTTGAATTAATGACTTCTCTTGCAATTAAGATATGCAACAACCACTTCAAACTGAAGCATGTATAATTATTTTATAAGTAAAGTGCAAGTTTGCCAGCTGAACCTGTTAAACTGATGTGAAGTTATTTTTTTTAAATATATAAAATCTTCATCCCCATATGTACCTGTGTGTGCATTAAGGTTCTGGGAAAATGTGTCCTCATAACTTGATTCTGTTTACAGATGTTTCGCTGCCTCAAGAGCATCAGTCAATCTGTATTTTCTTCACCAGGCCACCTCAGTTTTGTGAGGGTTGTGTTACTTTGCTTTGTCCCAGCCAGCAGAAGGCAGATGGTCAGGTCACAGGCTGGGTGGCATGGGCCAGAACTGACACAGGCCTCACCTGAAGGCACACTTTGCCCTCTCCAAGAGGTGTTGCGTAGGTTTGTGACCTAAAATTGCTTCCCCAAGCAGGAAAAGGGAATGTGATGGTGTGAGACATGCAAACTGGAGAAATGTGGTTTCTTGCTGACCTGGCCATACCCTGCACCGATTTGAGCCCAGATTGCTCATTTGCAAACAAATTGTGGGAGCAAAACAAATCAACTGGTGTTTCCTGTTGGATCTATAGCTGCAGCACTGTATGCACTGAAGTGCAGCTAAATCCATTATGGATGAAGCTCTGTGGTGGCCCATTTCTGAGGAGTGTTCCTACAGGGACTCTTTCCATCAAAGCCTATTTTGGGAGAGTCTGAAAAGCCTGAGGACAACTGTGAGGCAGGCATACAAGTAGATAGTGAAACACTTCAGGTGGTTTATTTACTGGTCTGCAGCTGCTGCTGTTTTGGCTGATGTCATTCAGAAGCTGTCAGGATCTAATTTTACAGAAGTATAGGTTGCTTCAGATATTGTATATCATGTGTGGAAAGCATAATGCACCTCATGTAGCTGTCCCACCTGCTCCAGAAGGACCAGAGACAGTGCATACTGCTTCATGTTTCAGTAGTGTATTCAAAAGATCTCCCTTCTGTGTCTGTTGATTAATTCAAATAAAATGCCTGTGTCCTGACACAGCGTCTTGTTCTTCTGATTTCTCTTCCACCGTGTTCTTAGAAGAGAGAGGTGGACATAAGTTTTATCCTTTCTTTTGTACAGTTTCAGTTCCCTGAGTTGCCATGCTCCTTTGTGAAATACTTTCCAAAGCATTAACTTTTAAAAATGTATCTTAACAAATTTTGAAACTCCTTGCTAGATGGTGAAGGGCTGAAACCCATCTAATTAGTTTTGGGATTGAAAGGAATACCACGATTTAGGGCAGTATCTCTTAATTATATTCTAACAAGGTCTTGTGAAGAGCCAGAGCTGGTGGCCACAAAAGTGTGCAATTAAGAGAGTTACGTTGCCTGAAGTGCAAGATAATTGTCCAAGCAAGATAGTTGGAATAGATTCAGAGGCTGTAGTTACAAATACTCTCTCTAGGTGTTTGGCACATGCAGCAGCAAGGGGAACTTCTCAGAAGTGTATTTATTGTATGTTACAGACCACTGTGCAGTTAGCCTCAAAGCTGAATGTTTTGCTCTGCAAACTTTCATGGCCTCATCTTTTAGCTTAGCTTTTTTTTTTAATTATTTTTTGTTATCTTCCCCTTCTCCCAGACTCTCAGTCCAGTGCAAAGCTGATGGGTTGGAGCAAAGGTAAAGAATGATGTAATGCGGCGGCAGCCAGAAAGCGTCTTTTGTGCGAGTTGTGTAATGGCCACTCCGTAGCCATCTCCCGATGAATCAGACGTGAGGGGCTGCTTTGTGGAGGGCACCCTTTGTAGCACCGCGTCAACTGGAAGCAGGAGGAGACGTTCAGGCGAAGAGCTCTTTCTGAAAATGGGTTTAACTTTTCTTTTGCCAGTCGCTATCAGCATGACCTCATACACTTCCAGTACAATGGTGTGGCTAAGCCTTTGAGTACACAGCCATTACATCATCGCAGCAAATTAGAGAGGGAGGTGGTGAAAGAGGCCTTGTTGTTGTCATGGCCGATGAGATGATCGGGACTCAGCTCATTGTCGCCGAGAAGCTGGTGGCTTTGCTGGAGAGCGGCACAGAGAAATTGCTGCTGATTGATAGCCGCCCCTTTGTGGAGTACAACACGTCCCACATCTTGGATGCCATCAACATCAACTGCTCCAAGCTGATGAAGCGGAGGCTGCAGCAGGACAAAGTTTTGATTACAGAGCTGATTCAGCATTCGGCAAAACACAAGGTAGGGGTCATTTTCCTCTTATTCTTTGTATTTGTTTAAAGGGGTGCCTGGAAAGCTGCTTGTAATAGTTTTCCCTTAGGTATTTCATTTTTAAAAATCAAAATTGGGGAGCTGAGTTTTGGTGAGCTCTTAGCTGAGTTAAGAGGCTATTGGTTACTACTGAGTTTATCTTTGGGATTCTTTGTAGCCTGCTCTCCTCCAAGTGACAGGATAAGAGGGGGGAGGGGTTAGAAATTACTCAGAAAGACTGCTCTTGGGGTTCTTGTATGTCTTGCAGAGCACAGTCTCTGAAATGGTAAATTTCAATTAATTGAATTACTTCAGGCAGGAAACATTCTCGTTCGAAACTTCAAAGGCTTCTCTGGGGTTCCTGGTGGTAGGGATTGCTTAGCAAGTGGTCCTGCAGTTTGCAAAGAAGCTGTAGCTCTGTCAATCCTGGCTCCTGCTTGCTGCTTAAAATGCTGCTTGTGTGAGTAGTTTGAGGGGGTTTTCTTTGTTCTTTTTTTAGAAAATAGTATTACTAGCATAAAGAAAATAGTTGGGCTGTTTAAACTTAATCTATGTGTGTTTCATTTAGTTTTTAATCTATTGGTAGTTGTTTCAAATGGTTTGGTTACAAAAGTAGCCTATTACTTTTTCTTGCTTTTACATGTTAAAAACAGAAGCCTTTTTAGATTATTATTATTATTATTATTACTGCTACTGCTATCAAAAGCATATTTTATACATAAAGTTTTATAGATGGCTAAGATATGTGTGACTTTAGGGAGTTTAAGGTCTCTACTGTTTATACACAAAAAATGCCAGAAGGAGAAACTGAGGTAGGACCTTCTTTTAGAAGCTTAGTTTTGAAACAAACCAACCTAGCTGAAGGTAAAGCATTTCACAAGTAGCATAAAAGTACCTAATGGTCGAAGTCTACAGAGTATGCTTCAACTTGGAGCAAATAATCAATTTACAAACTCTTAAAGGAACTAAATCCGCTCAGGAATATTAAGTCTAAAATAAAAGCTGTTTTGCGTACAGCTACATAAGAAATCTATATATCTGAACTGCTGCGTAGCAAATATCTGGGAACCCTGCTGCAGGCGATAATGTGGTGCTTTTTAATCGTCTTCCTCCTTCCTCTCTAATTCTGAATTACTTGTGTTTCAGATTGAAGTCGACTGCAAGCAGGAAGTGGTGGTGTACGACCAAAGCTCCAAAGATGTGACCTCTCTCTCATCTGACTGCTTTCTTACTGTGCTCCTGGGGAAACTGGAGAAGAACTTCAGCTCCGTGTATCTACTTTCAGGTAGGAAGTACTTGAATAAGGAGAAGAAAGAAAATGCTGTTGTTAAAACAGACATGAACACAGTTTTGCAACAGATACATGTGGCTGTTATTTTAGGATCAAAAATGGTAAAAGAAATGTGCTTCCCCCATCTTGTAACTATTGTACGTTGTAGGAGGAAAATCTGTTCCTTGCTGTAATTACTACAATAAGAACAAGAGAAGCAATACCCAGAGTTATGGAGATTATTTTGTGGGACATTTTAAACTTCAGCTCCTTAAGTTGTAGTACTCTATTTAGGTCTTATCCCTCACTCCCTTTTTTTTTTTTCTTTAAATCCCAGGTCAAAGCATCCATAGAAATTAAAATCTTTATAATACGGGATTTGTAGGTGTTAACGTGTGCTTGTGTTGTTATTTCTGTCATGGAACGGTAGACCCGCTGTTTACAAGAAGGAACAAGGAGGGCATGAAACAGATCCAGGGCTGAAGGAAGAGGGGATGACCAATACAGTAGGAAATCCATTGCAGTGATTCAATCAGTGATCTAATAAAGTGTATGCATAGTCTCTGTAATACTAAAACTACAGTCAGAGACTGAATAATGATGAAGAAAAATGAAGGAACTCCAGAGAGATGCTTCCTCTTAGCAAGAAGGTTTCACTGTGGTTTATAGTGACTTCAGATGAAGGTGACAGGGAGATGGTTGAGAGAACTTTTCCCAGACTATTTTGGAAGTGAGTACAGAGAAAATGAGTAATTTCTGCACTTGGACATGTGCATTTGGTGCTCACGTGAGTTGGACTTCAAAGAATAATAGAATGGTTTGGGTTGGAAGGGACCTTAAAGTTCATCTACTCCAGCCCCCCTGTCATGGGCAGGGATACCTCCCACCAGACCAGGTTTCCCAAAGCCCTGTCCAGCCTGGCCTTGAACACTTCTGGAGAGGGGGCATCCACAACTTCCCTGGGCAACCTGTGCCAGTGTCTCACCACCCTCACAGTAAAGAATTTCTTCCTAATGTCCAATCTACATCTACCCTCTTCCAGTTTGGAACCATTCCCCCTTGTCCTGTCACTGCACACCCTTGTAAAAAGTCCGTCTCCAGCATTTTTAGGTCTCCTTCAGGTACTGGAAGGTCACTATAAGGTCTCCCCAGAGCCTTCTCTTCTCCAGGCTGAACAACCCCAACTCTCTCAGCCTGTCTGCATAGGAGAGGATGCTCCAGCCCCCTGGTCATCTTTGTGGCCCTCCTCTGGACTCCCTCCAACAGGTCTATGTCCTGTTTGTGCTGAGGACAGCAGAGCAGGATGCAGTACTCCAGGTGGGGTCTCACCAGAGCAGAATAGATCAGGAGAATCCCCTCCCTCACCCTGCTGGCCAGGTCTTTTGAAGCAGCCCAGGATACAGTTGGCTTTATGGGCTGAGAGCACACATTGCTGGCTCATGTTGAGCTTCTCACTAACCAATACCCTAAGTCCTTCTCCTCAGGGCTTACAGAAAACTAAGTAGGATTTTGCTTTGACTGTGTTTGGTGCTTCCATTTCCTTTGCTCTCTTGGTAAGAATTATACCCATGGGTTGCAGACTACAATATTTGATTAAGTAACTCTTCTTTCGTATGAGCCATCAAATAAATGTGTGATGTCTAGGCACAGTAAATGCTTAGTGTAAGAGTGCTGTGGTTAATACTCCCTAAAATTTTAAACTGTTATTTAAAAAATAGGTCAGTCTAGAAACAGTTCATGTCTCTTAAGAAATCCTTTTATTGTTCGAATACCTGACTCTGCTCATCTGTGCTGAGGTTTTTTTTAATAACCAGGAGCATATTACAGCTCTATGCAGCAATACAGACTATTCACAACTTAATTTCTATGATAGAAGGAGACACAGCTCTCTAATAACTAAGAATTAGAGCTCATGGCAGGGAGGAGTTTTGGGGGAAACCTTAATAAAGCCAAGCAAGGGAAAGTATCACAGAGCTTTCCTTCCTTCTACTGTCTCTCTACAGATTAGTTGTGTGAGACATGGCTTCGATCTTCTTTTTTCTCTGCTGTGGCCTGTGAAGGAGGTGGTCAGAGTGCCTCCATCCTCCCACTTGCCTGTGGCTCCTGGAGGCATGGACAGCACCACAAAGGGGGCGTTCCCCAGTGCACAGTCTGGTCAAACACCGGTTGCGTGTATCTTAATGATGCTATGAGAAACTGTTTAGTTGTGTTTTATTTCTCCTGTGTGGTAGTTGTCTGTTCAAGCTGAAAATACACCATAAACCACAAGTGAGATACTAGTGCACATTAGGTAGCTGAGGTAAACGTAGCCACAGGCAGCTGATAAGGGTTAGGTTGAGTGTTAGAGGGAGAGAAAGGCAACTTAACATGGTAAAACCCTCCTTATGGAAAGGAGAATTTCTGGTTTAGCATGTCAGGTGTATTTCTCTTGGCAAATACTAGATTTGAGAATTTCATCTTAGTTTTGGTTAAATAGTAATGGGGATATTTATGAACGCAGAAACAACTGATGGCTTCAGAACTAGGGGTAGAGGAGTATCAGAACAAAAGGGGAATGTAAGGAAAGTGTTTACTGCTGATGTATTACCGGTACATGCTTATTTCAGGCAATATACCCAAGAGCAATCGGCAGTAAAGTAATTAAGGTCAGCTCTATTTCTTCAGCTCTCTAGCGTTTCCTTCTCTTACAGTGAGTGCTCTGATTTTAATCCTTACAGAAGATAATACCTTTCACAGCTCTCTTGCATTCTTACATCTATTAAAAAGCTATTTAACAAACTCACACACGCACAAGAAACCTTTTGGGATATAGAGGGAAGGAGAAGGTGTGGATTTGGTCTTAGAGAAAGTTCCTTAGAGGTTACTGAAATACGGCTCTAGGAAACTAGATAAAAATGCATTGTCTCAGCAAGCTGATGTCAAACTCTCATAAACGTTTATGGCCCATCATGAGAGTTAGGGGTCACTGCACTGTGTAAAAAAGAAGAACCTTTGGACTTGAGTGTCCCCTATACCACTCAATCTGGTTTATTTCAAATAGTGACCTTAAATAAACATTTTGGGGTAGGAAAATATTTTTTGTTGGGATAGAGTAAGGAGCAATTAACAAATATCTGAAATTCCTGCATCTGTTCTTCCTGCCTCCCCCCATTACTGAGCACTCAGTGTGGTGTTTTTTTATTTGGATTGTGAATAAAGGTATGTTCTACCCTGGAGGTTATTTTTCATTGAAGTAACTAATGTAAAGACCTCAAAGGAACCCTTACCAATTAGTTTAAGCTCTTGATCTAACCTCATAAAAATATTTATAATCTGGTGGGGAATGTTCTCAGGAATTTAAATATTCGTTTTGGTTCTTAATTTTTAACAGTGTGCAAAATACTGAAATGTGGGTACTGAAGACTTTACCCCACTCCCATCACCGCATCTACTCCACAGAGTTAAATAAGATTTGAACACGGGGATGTGACTTGATTCCTTCTCTTCCCGCATTTTGACAACTGGATTTACTTCTATGGAGTCCTTTTCCTAGTTACAGTATTTTTATGATGTCTCTGCTTGCTCTGTAGAAACAGTTAAGAGAGACCACTGGCTCTTGCTTGATAAATTGGCATTATTAAGGCTGTAAGCGCCTAGAGCCTTTGCTTAAATCCTGTTCCACTATGCCAATGGAAATCATTCCTGTTCTACTTTCCCAAAACACATCCTCTTCTTCTTCCCTGCTTCTCCTAATCTGCCTTACTCTTACCTGTGTAAGCACAGGTGTCTTCGCGGTGGTTACCTCTCAGCTGTTGCCTGTGATGAAGGTGGATCATAGCTTTTTATTTTGTGTTTTGGTTTGGTTTTTGTACAGAAGACTCATGCTAACCAGAAGGATTTCTGAAAAACCAGAAATGCCTGCCTTTCTGGATTTTCAGCTTGACATAGAAAATTGTAATAGCCTGACACAGAAACTCTGTGCTGGCTCTGAACTGAAACCAAAAGCAAGAAATCTTGTTCTCAGGTGGGTGTGGAGCAATGGTAGATGTCCAAGGACAAGCTTAACTGCAGAGTACTGTAATGCAGGATCATAGAAACAGTTTCACACAACTTTTTAGGAATTTGGTAGTGGTAGACCAGAGTGTATTTTGCCAGCAAACCATGAAGGATGTATTTTTCTGTCAGTCACTGAATTGCCACTTAGACTTGGTCTACCTCAGTAGTCAATGCTACCGAGGTCAACCAATATGGAAAACTTATCTCATGTAGCAGATTAGAGTGTATGGGCAGAAGGGGAGCTAAATGTACTGGAAACCTTTTGTGAGCTGCTGGAATTGGCTGTACAGTTTCCCCCTCCAGCACCTGTATGCCAAGATGTAGGTCTGTATGTGACTCTATTCTTTTGGAGCCATTGCCTCTCATTAAATAGCATCCACCTGATCTGTAGATGTAATCAGGGCTCTGTAAACAAAGTTGTATGATTTTTCTATTGCTTCACAGCTGGAGACGAAGCTGCCATCCTTCAATGGATGAAGTGAAGGCTACTGGGAAAGAACGACTGGTCTCCTGCTCAAGTCAGATGAAAGCTGCCTTGAAAAGGGGTCCATAAACCTCTGCATGCTACTTTCTACACAAGTTATCTGTGTAATTTGGGGAATCACTAGTAGAGAATTGGAGATTTTCTAGGTGCCTAGAGTGAAGCCCGCATCTGACTTGCAGAACCACTGAGCTGGGGAGCTGTATGCCTCCATCCCCAGACCATGGTTGCACTGTGGGTACAGTCACCCTGTAAAAAAGTGGTGTTGACAGGTAGTTGAGGCCCAAGTGGGGAATTTCCTACTAATCTCTGCTGCCCCTCTGCCTGTGAAAAATGTCAGCAGTGATGTGTCTTAACGGATTTTGCTTTCACAAGAGCTCTCTGATAAGCCTCTACAGAGCACAGCGCTACTGTGGTAAGCAGAAAGACATCAATTATTAGTTTTCCATTCAGTGACGAATGTAGGTAACACATACAGTGGACAGCGGATGAAGTAATAAGCTGAGTGAGTATGTAAAGAAATGGCAAACAGAATGAGTTCAGTGAGACTGGGCAAAGATCCCGGAAACAAGAGTGAGTGATTACCCAGGGGCTGTTGCAAAAGGGATGTTTTGGCTGGAACTTCCCAAATGATTGTTCCACCCTGGCCTGTCGCTCACCTAACGAAGTATGTGTACCAAATGGAAGATTTGCATGGAAGATGCAAGGAGAAGGAAACAAGGCAGGAACTCTTGTACAGTCTTGTTTGTGCTGTCATTTTTATTAAAAGTATTTGGAATTGGAAGCCCATTTAAAGGAATCCTAGTATAAAAATGCCAGTATCTCTAGGGTACATTTACCATTGTGTTGTCTCTACTTGCCTGAAGCAAAGCTGGACGGAAAAGAAGCTCAGTGGTCTCTGCCTGCTTTGTCACCAGAAGAGCTGTGCCTTGTGGCAGAGGAGCTGGAGACCTTCAGAAGACTCTGTTACAGGTGAAGCTTGTAATTTCTATCTCCTGAAGTGACCAGGGCTGCGAGACTGAGCTTTCTTCCCTGCTTCTGCAGTCCCATACACCAAGTAAGAGGGTACTCGGTGTGGGCTGAAAGATGACATGAGGGTAGCTGTGGTTTGAGCTGTCTGATAAATTCCTGTCTAATGCCCTGGTGCCTTCTGAACATTTGGATTCGGAGCCCAGTGACTTTTGGTTGTGGCCGACTGGAGTTCTGAGCATTCCTTGTAAGTAAGCCAAGTCTTTGCAGAGTCCCTCAAAGAGAAGAGCACGCCTTCAAATGGTGGTCATCACTTAAGATAATGGAGCTATCTGCAAGTTTGAGCTGTTAAATACCCTGCTAGTGTTTAGAGAAGGAAGGCTAGTGATGCTGCTGGCTTTCCTGATGCTTTGACTGGTTGATGCCCTTAGAGCGAGCCTCTAACAAAAGAGGTGAAAGTCTTGCAGAGTTCCCGAAGTGGTCCCATGAACCATGGCATAGGGCCAGTGTCGATGGGGAGGAGATGAGAGCGAGAGAGGAGCTTAGCTCTGAACTGCCCTCTGCAGAAGTCTCCCCCTGTATCAATTTTTAACAAGAGCATAGAAGAGCCAGTACCCTTGGCTACAGCCACCCCTTTGCGAGTATCCTCCCACCCTTCCCACTTAAAATGCAGTTCTGAGTGTTCATTTAGTGCCATGATTGTTTTAAGCACTTGAAGAATGGGAGTAGGGTTTATTACTTTCATATGTGTATCCACTTGCTGTCTTTTGAGAGAGAGAGAGCGAAGTTTGACTAGCGCGGAGCTCTCATAACATTTCTCAAACCCAAGAATAACTTGTTAAGTTTGCTTTTGTTTTGGATACCTCTGGATGCTTGTGAAACTTAATTGACTGAAATTATGATGAGGGTATCTTTATTTTTTTTTCTTCAAAGGCAGAAAGGGCAGGCGTGAGTGTCCAATATATTCTCTTTACTTGTCCTTAAGTTGATTGTTGTGCCACTTGGGTGGGAGGGGGGAGCTTGACCCCATTCTCGCCCCCTCCCAAGCCTTGTTTGCTTAACCTGCCTATTAACCTTGCCTTACCAAAGGCAGAAACCCTCCAGGGCAAAGAACTTTCCCTGCTACCGTGCTCGTAAAACACCTGGCATAACGGGGCAGCTTTCTGAGCGCCACCGTAAGAAAAACACCCCTGGCTTCCCCAAAACCGTGAAACCTTGAATGCGGTGGAAGGGCTCCCCGTGGCTGATGAGAGGGAGTGGGATTGGGGTGGCCGCGCTCCTCAGGCCGGGCTTGTGTAATGGAAAATGGCAAGCGTCCCTGCGGAGCGGAGCTGGAATGCGGGAACTGCAGCGGCCTGTGGAGGTCTGCAGCTCCTTGAAGCAGAGTGGAAACAGGGGAGATTCGTAAAACTTGTGAGTCAGAGAGTTTACAGCTTTCCTTCCTTGCGGCAAGGGAAAAATCCATACTGCAGCTTTTAGATAAACATTTTAGTGTACGATGGGAATGTGACTGTGAAAGTGCTGTTAAGAGCCTCTGGTCTGATTGGAGGCAAAGTAAACGTTAAAGTTAGGGGTTTGTATATTTTCTCTTTGCTATAGTGCTGTTTAAATTTGATTTTTTTTTTCTAGCATAGTTTTCAGTAATGTTAAGTTAGGTGCCTGGCACTAACCGGTATTTACAGTAACAAATTCTAAATTGCTATTAGGAGAAGAGGGAAAAAAAAAGCTAAACATGAATGTACTCCACTGCATGCCTTTGGTGAACACAGATGTTTGGTAAGGCTTACTTAAAACTACAAGATCCAAATATTATGTTTTAGAGGTGGTTGAAAATGTTGCTGCTTTTTTATTCTCTTTTTCCTTTAAAAAGGGATACCAGTATAATACTTTAGCCATATATAGCCATTATTGGTATATGGCTATATAAAAATTATGACTACTTAGTGCCGTTAATGGAGATGCAAATTCTGGATTTAACAGAGGTGGTGGAAGCTTCTGCCAAATCCAAGAGCTTCAAAGTCATCTTCTTGCAATCCTTTCCTAGTACATGCACGTGTAGTCTTTAGGTTTTGACTCATCACTTGGGTCTTAGACCTTTTCCACTCCCTGCCTTAAAATAGTTGTGTTTGATGCTGCGTCAACACTGATGAACTGGCAGACAATTTGGTCTTGTGGGAAAAGGAGGGATGCTGCTTCAAGGCTGTTTTCAAGAATCCATTGAAGAAAGCTGATTTCTCCCTTTGGCCTTTTCTGAATAGTCAGAATCCAAGAAATGCTCAAGTTTGGTCTCCTACCAGTGTGCAGTGTCCTTGGGCTTTTCCAGCAGACTCCCTGACCTGTGAAAAGCAGACACATTTCGCTGTCTCTTATTTCTCCATCAGGAGTGCAAGATGGGCCCTTTCTGTGCATCCCAGGGGAAGCAGGCAGAGCTGCAGGGCCAGCTGGATCTGCGAGGATGCTGTATGAAACACTTCACAGACTTCTCTTAGCCTGAAGTTTCGGGGAAGCCAAGCTCATTGGAGTTGCCATGCTGTCTGTCTTTCTGCTGCCACTCACAAAAGATGCTTAGGCTTGTTGGTCAGCTTCATTAAGGTTTGACAAAAGGAGTAATTAAACGAAAAAAATAATGGAAGTTCTTGTAAGCCCTGTGGAAATGAGTACTTGTACAGTGCAAAGCTTCAAATTAGTGCCTCCCCCTGAAAAGCAGTTTTGGATTGAGCTGAGCTGGTGGTGGATTTGCTGGTGTGACCCAGCAGCACTGCCATGTGGGTCCCGGCAATGCAAGAAAAGGGCCCTTGGGAGCTCAGGCTGCCATAGGTGCCTGGAATCCACCACAAGATGGGCACTGGTGGCAGGTGAGATACTGCAGTTTCTGCAGACCCTCAAATTCCTTGGTTGAAAAGCACGTTTGCTTAGGGTGAAAGTGGAAAGCTGCTCCTCTGGTCTTTGGGATCAGTCTCCATTAGTTGGAGAAGCTGGCTGGCACCTTCACCTTGGTTACCAACCTCTTCTCCAGCAGAATCTCTTCTCTCCTCCATCTTTGCTTTGCTGACAGGCTCTGGGCGTGAACAGCAACTGCTGGTGTTCTCCTTCGAGCTTTAGCTGACAGGCTTATGGGAAACACGTGAAGTGAAGACATATTTCCTTATCTTTCTTTCACTCCAAGTCATGTTTCATGTCTGCCTTTACAAAGAAGTAGTAAGAAATCCCCCCAGAACAAATGCAGTGGAAGCTTGTTGGGTAAGTTTTTTGCTGTTAGAATTTGTATCTGCATGGGGCTCTTGTCTTTGCAGAAGTTGTCTCCACACTTGGACAGTTATCCAGGAAAAGCAAGTTACATCTAACAGGGAGGTCCCCTATTTCCATGTTTCATTTTCACTGCAGAGTTGTGGGCATGTCAGCTGTTGCACTTTAATTTCACACCTGATGTTAATCCACCGCCTCGCTGAAGTGTAGTCAAGTCTCTGTTCCTTCCTGCCCTCTGTCAGCATGCACTTGCCTGGTTAGCAAGAGCAGCTATCTCTAGGTGTGTAAGGATAAAACTACCGGTGCAGACCACTGAACACCCTTGAGGATGGCAAGGAATTACAGAATTGGCTTTTTCAACTGTAATTTTAAAAGCGAAAGAGATTTTAGCAACTTCAGTAGAGATATTGGTATCGCCATAATTGATTTTTCTGTGTGTTAGAGACATAGGATGAATGTAGGAGGGAAAATATGTGCTATATTAAGTACAAATGCAAAGGAAAGACTTATTAAATATGTGTGGATGGGGGAGATGTCACTGAGGCAGGCCTGTCTGGCTACCAGAACAGTGGCAGTTACAACCAGCCGAGAGCCTGGATACTGTAGTATGTCAAGTAAGCACCGGTGAGCTGCTCAAGGTGAACTTTAAATGCTGGTAGGAGGAGAAAATGGCATTCTCCTCTCTTTCCTGCACCCTGCAGAAAAGTGTTTGGGGGAGGTGGAGGGCAGGAGAGCAAAGGGGATTGTGGGCTGGTGGATGGGGAAGGTGCACAGGGCAGGTGGAGATGTTGATCTGCTCCATAGCAGATGAAATTTCACTGGACCAGCCATGATGTGCTGGAGCTGAAGCTGAATAACCCATGTTTGTATGTGGAAGGGATGTACACTGACTTGAATGAAGAACAACGCTTGAACTTTGAAAACTGAATTTTTAGTGGATTGCTGTTTCTGCTTAGCTTTTTCACTCTTCCCCGTGCCAAATCAGTCTCATAAGTACTTGGCCTTCTATAAGCAAAGTGCTTTTCGTTTTTATTTCAGAATGAGTATGTTTCCTGTGAAGTTCTCTTGTCTAATTGTGATCGGTTACATCTCTGAGTGGTTTGACCCATTTGTTGGAAATAGGGAGGAGGAAGAGAAACCAGCATAACACGGAATAAGCATTGGAAACATCTACCGTTTCCACCCGTACCCGCACCAATTTGATGTCCTATTATGGTGTCATTTAACTGGAATGGTTTTATTGAGGATTGGGCAAAACCCAAAATGTTACACACACTTCACAACTCTACATTAAGTGTTCAGACCAAGACCTTAGGGCTTAACTCGCCTTTCACTTGCAAACCTCTGTTGTGGTTTACAGAGCAGCAGCTGGCAGCACAGTGCAATGCTCCTGGGCTGTTTCCATGTAAAATAACAGATGAGCTGATGTGGTTCTCAGTCATTATTCCTCTCTATTAACTTAGGGTTTGTCTGTGGTGGTAGTTAAACTAAACAGTCATAAGGACCTGGATGGATTCTGTTTCCTTAATGAAAAGAACCTCTTTCCAAATCAGTATCTTCCTGGCTATCACTTGTTGCCACCTGTTCCCATCTTCTCTCCCTCTCCTCTTCCTGCTGCTAGCAAAGTTAGTTGGGAGATTTATTTATACAAGGATTTATGCAATGAATCTGTAAGAAAGAATAGCTTTTATTGCGGAAGTTTGCTGAAACTTTTTCTTCCCTTCTGGGTTTGGCCCTGTTTTGTTTCCTGAGTTGGCTGAGAAGGGAGCTGAAACTTCTGATACCAGGATCCCTCTAATGAGCATACCTTTACCATCGCAGTCGTAGTTAGGGAACAGTCGTGTCTTGATCAAAGGGAACTCTGTAGTCACCACTTCGCAGAACCATAGCAACAGGCTAATTGAGTAGGGTACCGGCTCTTGCCAAATTTCTGCTAATGGATGTGGAGGCCTGTAAGCAAGAAACGCGGGCTTTGCTGTAAAAACCCAGGAGGTGTGGGGTTGTCTGCCCCACATGCAAGGGCTCCGGCTGCAAAACCACTGACAGCTTTGGGCGCCTTGTGTGAGTCATGGCCACAAGAAGGGAACAGCACAGGTCAGCCCTGGAGCGTGGTACAGCACGGCCTGAAATAATTGCACTGCTCTCTGCATTTTAACAAGCTACCTGAGCAAGGGCTGGGCTACCTTGGGCAGTCACAGAACCTTGCAATCCTCTGATGGGCCATCTAAAATTAGAGCAGTATTTAATTAATTTATTGTTGTTTCAGAAACATAAAGGGCAACCAGCTGAACATCACAGTTTACCACTGCTACTTTGACACCTTTTGCTTTCATGTTGGGAAATATATTAGATGATAGTCTGAAATCACCTCTGTCTCATATTGCTTTAATTTGCTCCCATAATGATGGAAGTCATCATCCCCAAACATTTTTCCCTTCGAATTTGGGTAGGGCCTATTATGACAGCCTTAGAGTACTGTTAGCTACTTGCTGCCAGCCAAAGGATCCAATGACTTACGTATGTGCAGTCATGACAGAAGCAACTGCTTATTTCAAACTGAAGAAGGAGCTGCATTGTGCTGCTTATCCTGCTTGACCATCAAGGTTTTCAGATGTAATGGAACTATTGCATGAGTGGTGATGGAAGAGTCTTCCGTTTAATTCATCAATATCAGAAAAAGTAGAGTGGAAAAACTTCAAAAGCCTACTGGGATGGGGAGAGGATCATTTTAAACACAAGCAAAATTTTATAGATGTGTGTATAATACATAAAAGTTACCTCTTCCTCCTTCTTCTGTCCATAACATTTAAATAGACAAGAAGTGATTTAATCCTGTTGAATGTCAGAATGAAGAGAACTGTTACAGCTCAGCTTCACCAATAGGAATGGTTCATAAGATATTTAGGAGAGATGATTTTGGAGTTACTTGTCAGTCATCTATTTCCAGGGCCCAGTTACATTTATCAAAGACTTCAGTGCAAATTTATTAACCTGATAGGTCTGTTATTGATCTCTAGATTTCTTTCCCCACAGTTT
>NW_010200712.1:51241-55028 GCF_000695765.1 Mesitornis unicolor | reverse complement strand
TCTTCCGATAGATTTATTATTTGCAGAGGCTGGAATAGTAGTGGGATAAAGGGTGTTATTTGGAAACTAGCTCCTGAAGAAAAGAGTATTTTATCTTATTAAAGCAAACAGCACAGTGCTGCCGATAGCCCAGCTCCAGCTGGGGCAGGTAAGGAGACGTAAAGATGAAATTTCCCTTGATGCAAAGGTCATCCTCAAATTGCGGAATCTGAAACTAAACCAGTCTCATCTTTCTTTTAAGGCTCAGTTTTCTGGTCTGCATTCCCACCTGTACACTAAATTCATTTTCTTAATGTTTAAAGTTTGTTTTTTGAGGACAATCTGCTTCATTTACAGCAGAAGTGTGCAGGGGGTCTGAGTGCTTGAAGCACTTTTCTCATAAGAGGCTCCTCATGTAGGCTGTGCATAGACTTCAGCTTTGGGGACTCATGGGGGCCATCATCTGTGTTAGGAAACAGAGACACTTGAAATAAGTACCTTTTTTCTACGTATCTTTAGGTGCTGGATGTTTTTAATGTATCTATGTATGTATTTTTAAAAATAGCTATATTTTGTAAGTCAATACAAGCAAATAGTAATGAGCGCAGTTCCTTAGAACAGAAGTTAGGTTCATAAGGAGATGACAACTGAGTGATCCTATGCATGGATGCTGTTGTTCCAGACCAGTGACACAATGTTTACAGCACTAGAAGAAATCATTAGTTTATCAGGATGCATATTACAGTGTGTTTTATTGGTGCGGGTTTTGGTTTTGGATTTTTAAAGCATTTTTTCAACATAGGTGCATAGAATCACAGAATGGTTTGGGTTGGAAGGGACCTTAAAGATCATCCAGTCCAACCCCCCCTGCCGTGGGCAGGGATGCCTCCCACCAGACCGGGTTGCTAGAATGTGTTTTATATTTGAAACAAGTCACTGATTTCACACTTTCTCAAGTCAGTTCACTGCCGATAGTAACACCAGGTTAAAATATGTGCAAAGGAAAGGAGGGCTCACTTGGGAGCATGCGTAAAGATAGGTAATATAATGTCAGACTTAACCTGATTTGAGAGTTTTGGGGTTGTAATTCATGTTGTAAAGATACTGAAGCAAGATCTTACTAGAAAAGCATAAGCAGAAAGAAGAAACATGATTTTGAAGGGATGAATGTCCCAGAGGAAGTGTTGAAGTATCTAATCTTGAATCACTTCAAGCTTGCCTTGACAGAGCCCTAGAAATAAAATAAAAAATGGCTCCTTACACTTATGATGACAGAGCGTGGGTTCCATCTCCCAAAATCTCAGTTTCTTTGCATATTAGCTTCTTGCTTAATTTCTTGTTGCAGTGTTCATACAGAAGTTAAACCAATCCATAGGTAGTTGAGAAAGTTAATGTTTTTGTTGTCGTTGAACTTTGCCCATGTAATCTTTCACAAAGAAAGCACAGGTGTCAACTCTTCTCTGTGTTTGTGCTGCTGCTTTGTAAGGGCAAAGAGTCACCTCTCCAATTCCAGCTGTGTCAGAGACAGGCTCCAGAAAACTGCCAACAAGCTTCTCAAGAAATAAAGAGTGAGCAAATGAAACCAAAGACCGATATTTGACTTCTCCTTCTTCCCCCAGCCTCTCAAGGAACTGCTGGGCACCATATCTAACATTAAATTTAATCTGAGAGGCATATAATGCCTATAAATTCAAGGATTGCCCCTAGGCCCTTCATTGTAGGGGTATGGCTCTGCGATGGGCAGTGCCTTGGCTTAGCACCTGCCCTGCCCATCCCATACAGTCCTACCTCACCCTTATATTCTCATGATGAGCGTTGTCATAGTTGTACAAAATTGCTTACCTAACAAAATAGACAAATGATTTATTTTTTTTGTAAGCCAGGAGACTGAACAGGAATCAGTGTTCATAAAACTTGTGTTTGAAAACTGCTTGCTGGCTTTTTTTGGTTACCAGGTCAAATGGGCAGTTACACACATGGCTATGACCTTGGGCTTTTTCTACATTAACTAAAGGTATGAATTTTAAAATCCAAAGAACAGGCATAATTCAGGCAATGGTAATGCACACCTTGACACAACAGAACATTATCTTATTCCTGAATAATTTTAATTCCCATCTTCACACTGTAATAACAGCAAACGTAGCATTTGGCAGATTTAGCAAGTTAATGCTTCACTTTCTTGATGATAGAAACGTGCCTTATTCTGAACAGGTTATAATTATTCTTCCTTAACTTAAAATTCCACTTGTCTCTGTGAGGGAGGGAGGAAATAGCTGGGGACTTTCACTGTGGTTTGTGCCTTTCACCCTTACTGGTTAGCTGTTAAGTGGTGAAAACAGTCAAGAAAAGCCTGTAAAATGGTGATTTAAGCAGCTGCCTCCAGTTCCCCTTCAGACTAGTTTGTGAAGATGAAGTGTGAGAATGAGCTGAACTTTGGGTTTAGCTAGGCCTGGGAAAAGCTCGCTAGCTTTGGTGAGGCCATGTTTAGTCAAAGTATAAGTTCATCACTGGGAGGTTTCTTCAGTTTTGTTTTCTAGTCATGGGTGAGGCCATTTGGACCACAGTTGGCAGCACAGATTTGTAACGCAGCCCTTGTGATGGGGGGAAAGCCAGGAACTGGCCGAGCAAGAAGAAGGGTCAGAGCCTGAGCTGCAGTAGAGCCTGAGCTGCAGTGTACATATTTGTGTCTTGAGCGGTCTCAGCCTCGCTTTTTACCCCTTCGTGCTCCGCAGCAGCTGTGCCATCCTGGTGCTGAAACAGCCTAGCAGCGTTTTTGATGGCCACTGGGATTGTGGGTGGATTTAAATGTGTTGCCAGTTATTCCACTCTCATTTTCCTAAGTGCTTTAATGCAGTGTTGGGAAATGGTAATGAAAATGTTTTAGAGCCATAATATGGATAGGGCCCAATAACTGGTGCAGATGGAGAACCAGCCAGCAGTAAAGGGAGCAGAGACTTGTGGAGTCCATGGCTGGACAAAGTCTTCCCCTGTAGACCCCCTCTGCCTCACCTTGAGATGGATACTTGAGATGGAGAAGCCTTGGCTTGGTGTGGTTTTGAAAGCTGAAAACTTTTCCAGTGTGTTGGATGAAATATATTAATTATGGAGCAGTGTAGAAAATAATAATGTAGGATTTTAAAAGCAAACATTAATAAACACATATTGATGCTTTTACCAAATTGAGTAAAGTGACCTTTTCTTAATGAAGTCTAATTGTAGACTTACACAGGAGAAGGAGGTGCTTAGAAAAGAGCTCTCTGAGGCGGAGAGGTGTTGTGGCTGGGGTTTTTTAAGTCTTATTTCGACATATCTTTAAGAATGGAAAGGAGCAACAAAACTTCTGAGGATCACAGAGAGAGAGAGAGAAATAAATGTTGCAGGCAGTGGGAATATGAAGCCAGGCCTTGCCTGCTGAGGGATGGTTCTGTATAGTCATAGAATCATAGAACGGTTTGGTCCTATAGGAAAGCTGGGAAGGGACTTTTTACAAGGGCAGGTAGCGATAGAATGAGGGGGAGTTGTTTTAAACTGGAAGAGGGTAGATCTATACTAGATACTAGGAAGAAATTCTTTACTGTGAGGGTGGTGAGACACTGGCACAGGTTGCCCAGGGAATTTGTGGATGTCATGGTACCTCCGGCAGAGGGACGTGTACAGTTCCTTGGTTAAGGCTTTCCTGCTGCCCCTTAACCCTTCCCCATCTCCTGCAACCAGTGCTGCTTTCTGAGAACTGGGATGCGTACCAGTACCTACAACACTGCATGCAAATGAAATGCCTACTGTTCCTCCCACAGGTGGGTTTGCC
>NW_010200712.1:40306-51210 GCF_000695765.1 Mesitornis unicolor | reverse complement strand
CCCTGGTCTCTGTGAAGGAAAATCCACGCTCGTCCCTACCTGCATTTCTCAACCCTGTCTACCTGTCTCCAACATCGGCCCAACCAGGATCCTGCCTCATCTCTACCTTGGGTGTCAGCGGGATGCCCTCGACAAGGTGAGCGCTCTGGGTATCACAGTGATTACTTGGAGGAGGATATAATTGCTGTGTATCTTCATCCATGCTTCTGTCATACCGCATCATTACAGCCATAAAACATCTAAAGCCGATATAGCTAATAGCTGTCTGTGCATAGCTTATGGAAAGCTATGTGGGAACTCAGGATACACAGACCATGTAATCAGTCCATGTGATACGAAACTTGGGTCTCCTCTCTCCTTCATCTCAGGAAAGATGATATGACACTTTCCTCAGTAACCTATCAGCTAACAGCAAACTATCAAACCTGCCATTGCAGCAGGTGAGGTGATTTCCTGTGTATAGCTCTGACTGGTTTGTTTTGGCAAGTCTCAGATGTTAATATATTAATGGTTACAGTAGGACAAAGGAAGATTGTCTGGTTTTTAGTATTTCCTTCAAGTGCTGGGAAAAATAGCACTTAAATACCATGAATTGTCTGATGAGGGACTACAGGGAGAAAATCTTTGTACACCTAAAAGTGTTCAGACCTGGACAATCAGTGGGATCATTTAAAATGAGCTTTTATGGTAGCACTACTCTAAAAAACTTTCACTGTTTCTAAATACATGTGCATTTTTGTTCCTGCAGAATAGCCCAGGACATTTTGGTATACTTAAAACAGTCAGCAGAGTCATCAAATATAGCACTTGGAGGGTGCTGGACTATCAGATGTCTAAAAGAGGTTGTCTCAAATTGCTGTAGGTCTGTGTTCCTACATATATCCACAGATGCTTGTCTCCATGAGGAGACCAACTCGTATTGCTTACAGTCTATGTCCTGGGTCCCTTCACAAGGGAATTGCTATTATTTCTGCTGCACTTGCCCTCTTGCCTCCCATGTTATCTGACAGTCCTATTTATTAGTTGAATCTCCAGCAGCCTTCATCTGCTGGCATTAAAATGCATGGATGGGGTCGAGGGGAGGAGTGCTTCACCCTAACACATGGCCTTAATTATGTGCAAGTCTTATGTGTGTGGTTTTTATCCATGTGTAAAGCTTAAGACAGGAACTATCCTAATAATGTCCTGTAATTGGATCAAATTCATATACTTTGACCATTATCGTAATTTTCACTGGTTTCTTCTGCTTTCACTCCATCCCAGTCTGGTCATTAATAGGCTATTTTTGGATTTTTCACGATTGTTTCAGAGGGATTTTTGACATGCAAGTAATCATATAGAGGACAATTGTGCTTTAATAGAGCACGCAGAAAAATCTTTGGTGTGGAGGATAGTCAGCAGTCATCGTGTTTACTTTGTCATTTAAAGTCTTCCGTGTCTTTACTGCCAGGTAGCAAGTCAGTAATTCCAACTTGATTCACTTGTGATGGATGTCAAAGCAGCTTATTGCTTTTCCTACCACAGAAGTAATTCGTGGTCCACAGACACAAGACAGCAGTAACCAAATGATTAAGGAAAAAAAAAAAAGTCCTTGTTTTAAATAGTAGAGTATTAGAAAGGTGTGTTTTACGCTGTTTGTTGTAGTGTGTGAATGGCAAGCGCTATCCTGGGTCACTGTGGGGATGAGATGGGCAACTTCTTCTCCTCCAGGGCCAGAGATGTGCTGCTTCATTTTGGATGTGACTGGAACTTCAGTGCTGAGGCTCTTGAGTGATGAGTAACCTCAGGAGGATGAAAGAGGCTGGTCACTCTCCTTGCAGTAAATTGGTGCCTGTGGATGGGTGTTGGGCACAGGGCGCGGTGCGTGCACCTCGCCAGGAAAGGAATCCAAGTGGTGGCAGTGGTCAGGCATTTTGTTATGGGGCCAGAGGCGGCTAAAACCACAGCTACTGCTGGTGAGCCCCAAGCATGGCAGAGCCATCTGAAGGAAGGGTTTAGACCCGCTGGTGGCTCTCTTGCCTGTTAATCTACAATCCTGATGTTATTTCGGCATGTGTCCGTCAGACCTTAGGAAGCGCTGCAGCTGCAGATACTGTGGACCCCCCTGGAGCTTGTCAGATTTGCACCTCCTCGCGTATTCTGAGGATCACCCTGTTTTCCATTCTTATGGGGAACCACAAAACCCACAGCATATGATCCACAGAAAGTTCAGTACATTCTTCCTGCCTGGAGTCATCCCTGGCAGTCAGTCTTTTGGGAGCTCTTCTGTAGATGACTGAAGTACCTCTTCGGCTTCTTACTCGTCTAAGGACAAAAGCTTGAGATCTGCTTGTACCTTTGTCCTCTTACTCTGAAGAAATAGCAGGCAGTGCTTTACTCTGAGCATGTCACTTGTTTGCTGCACTGAAGTAGACCTTAGTGTCTTGGTACCTTATCTTTCCTCTTCAGTTTTGGTGACTGCCTGTGGAAAATCCGAAATGGCATCTGTCTTTAGTACCTGTACCTTTTACTGACCTAAAGAAACTGTGGGAACAAGTTATGACTTCAACCTCTTAGAATCCACTCCATCTTTTTCCAGCTATTGGCAACTCCCAGTTTTTGGGTTTAATCTGTTTCTTGATTCAACTCAATGTTAGCTGTAGCCAGAGATCAGCGTGCTCAGAATGCCACGGGCAGATCTTGACTGCTCTCCCTTTCACACTTTTTACTTCTGGGGAAGCCTGGATCCTATGCAGAGCCATTAGGAAAAGCAAGGAGGATGATACTTAGCCCAGAAATATCAATACGTGCTAAGAAAGCTGGGAAGTGAAGAGCATTCAGAAGGGGAGGGTGAGAAACAAAAAACGGGGATGAGTAGCAAAATAGCAAAGTTCTGTCTCTGTAGGGACAGTCCAGGAGCTGGTAAGTGGTTATGTCTGCGTGCTCTGGTTTAATGTTGGTTTACTTTGTTGGTTACTGGCAACAAGAAATCAACCTTCTGTTAGGATTAGAATAGTTTGTTTGTTTATTAATTCAAGTTCAGATTTTTAAAAATTATTTTCTGAAAAATTCTAGTAAGATTCTCAAAACTATACGATTGTATATGTTGACCCTTGCCTTCAAATGCTATCTGTGAGTTCCCACTATTCCTCCCACTGACCAGACACACTGATTTCTCGAAAATTTAAATGTCTCCAAAATACCTGCAGAAAGAACTCTTAATAATCTGCACTACAGTTCAACCTGACAATTTAAAGACGTGAATTTTCAGCATGTTTTATCATGATGAGTTAATCTTTTCAGGATCTTTATAAGCTTATCTCTGAGTGCACAGGAAGGGAAATACTTGTTTTGTTGCAGGACAATCTGTGTTCATGATCTCTTAAGATTACTAACGCTGTTTGCCATTAATACCTCTGCTGATAATGCACAATGTATGAAAGATACGCAAACACGAGTGCTTGGTTTGTGTCCTTTAGCAAAATCAATGATTACTCCAGAGAAATCTTAGGAGATTCTTTGTATTTTTGCTTTACAGATTTCTTTCTAAATGCTTAATCCTGAAAATGTTAATAGTTTTTTTTTTTTGCAGGGTTGAAATACTAAAACGTTCTTCATAGAAGTTCTAACAAAAAAGTTCATTTCACTTTTTGGGCCTCAGGGTGCTACACTGGTGGTTATCTCAGTGTGATACATCGGTGGCACGGCAAGAGGGTACTTGTTTTACAGATCGTTGTTGCTCTTTGTGAAAGACAGACAAACTACCTCTGACCCGAATTCTCACAGTGCCAGTGTCCTCTCTGCAAGTCAGAGTAACAGAAAAAAACCTGTGGTGTGGTTTTGGGCCTCAATGAGCCTCCTGTTTACGTCTCATGTTTTGTACCAGAATTTAAACTGTAAAACCTTCTGCTTTGCTTCTTGCAGTACTATTTATTTTCTTCCAGACCTGGGTTTTATTTCCTGGAACAGAATAGCATTTTAGGGTGCCATTAATTTTCAGATTAAACAAGTCATAAAACGTAAATAAGCTGACAAAAGAGCATTTACCTTCTCTTCACAAAGTTGTTAGTATTAGGATTTCTGGATCTTCCTCCCATCGTAATTCACTTCTTCCTCTTGGGTGCCTTACAATGAAGGCACTGTTATGGTTATGATACCGGAGTGCGTTGCTCAGGGAATGATTGATACTTCAGAACAGAAGGAAGCATAACTCCTTTCTGTAGCCTTAGTCTCAAAGACAAGCGCAAACACATTTTTGGGTGGTTTTTTGGCTCAGAGATTTCAGGCTTGGCGTCCGCAGCCTTCTCATTTCTATTTGAATAATCAGTCCCACATCAAAACCCTTGCATAAAACCAGGGAATCGTGTGGCCCACCAGCACTTAATGCTTTAAAAAAATAAATCAGGTTTTCTATTCTTCTCCTAAATTCATCGTCATTCTCCCAGCACCCCTTGGCTATGTTCTGAACAAACGTGGAAGTCCATTTGCCAGCGATACCTTCATCACCTCTCTACTTCATACATGATGCTGTTCATGACCCTGCGTGTACTTTTTTACCTGCGGTTGTTCCTCGCTCAGCTTCAAGCAGTGACAGGAGCAGGTGAGAGCTGGTTTAGGGGTAGTGTTTCAAGGCAATGATCTGCAGCAGATTCTTATTTTATGGAAGTCGACGTTGAAGAGCTTGGGATCCCAGAAGGGGAAAGCTGTGCAGCCCAGGACAGTGATGCAGAGGTGCTGGGTACCAGGAGTCTCCCTTACACATGTCAGGTACTGCAGGTCTAGTGGTAGCTACTCCCCTGTGCCAAGAACCACATTCCCAATCCCTTCCCTCTCTGGATAATTCCAAATATTCCCCTGCGTCCTTACAGCGCTCCTGCTTTTGGAATTTTAAGTCTATCGGTGTGTGAAAGCTAAATGTAGTGAAGGGAAGGTGTGACAGACCGGGCTCTGAAAGGCATGCAGGGCTGGAGGGAGCTTGCTGCTTGGGCTGGGGAGATGGGAAGGGAGGGAGAGGAGGAAATCAGGGACATTTTGGCATCTGTTGTCATTGGTGTGGAGCTGAGCGTTAGTGGAAGCGTGACCTAGGAAACCAGCAGGGTAAGAAGCAGTAAGGCTGGGAACTTATTTTGTTACGTCCTGCCTTGGAGTTTGGTTTTGGTTTTGTTTTGGTTTTGTTTGCAAATTCTGTTTCTGATTATTTTCTTTGAGAGTAATCGGTCATCTCCTGTTGCCCTTGGATGGGTATGGTTATAACATAATGTATGTTCATTAAAGGTGCCCGCACCTTCAGGCACCTCTGAATGTGCTGATGTGAGGGATTTTGGATGAAAGTTTGGTGGAGATACTCGGTTTGCTCCGGACAACAAAATTCAGCTCAGTAGCAGAGATTGATGTAAATTCCCAGTTTAAAATGCAGCCGGTAGCAGTTGTTTGCACTTCCCTCTTGAAAATGACTGAGGTAGATGCCCTTCTCCCCTGCAGTCCCTTGTTATCACTGAACATTCAATTTATGCATGGTTATACGTGTGTGTGTGTGTGTGTGTGTGTGTGTGTGTGTGTGAGTATTCAACCCTTTTACATACACACTGTACCATATATGAGGTGAACCTGTATATTAAATATCACCTATTATTTAAACTGCTCTAACTGGAACAAGGGTTCTGGCTCTTCAGCTAAACAGTCATCGCCCTCTCTTCACCAAAACATCTTTACGCTTGCAGGAAAAATACATATGGGGAAGAAGTGACCATGTGGTTTCATGACTGTATTTTCATGCTGGTAGACCTCCACTTGAAATCTGCAGCGTAAGAATTTGTTCTTGCCACTGCTCCCATGGATTGACATTTTCTTTTTTATATAATCACTATAAAAGCAACATGAATAATTTTTAATTTATTATTATTTATTATTTCCGTTTCAGTTTAGTTTCAGACATTATTTTCCCTAGAAATCTGGCCAAAAATGTTTGTATTCAGTGTAACTACTGTTCAAGCGTAGTATTGCATGACGCTTCCAAATCATATCATCTGAACCAGAAAAGTTGTTTGATCAGTCTCACTCCAGCCTGCTTCATTGCTTTTCTCTGTCAAGATGCTTACTTGCAGGAGACTGGATGGTTTTGGTAGAGCCATCTCTAATTTTCTGGTACTTGTTTCACATGTTTCTGCACTAAGGTACCTACTGCACCAGGTACCACTTTGCACAGCTTTAATTGCAAAGAGCGTGGCAAGGTGCAGAAAAGAGGTAGTTTTGGCTTTTTAATTTGCAATCATGACAATTGACTGACTTATTTCAAAACCCCAGCTGACTCTCATACATTGAATCTCTCTGCTTGTTGCTGTGATCATCTCTGAGATGCAAGATGTGACTGAATGCTGACATAGGAGCAACTAAATCGTAACCCACAAAGCAGAAATCCTGTAAAATTGCAGTTAGTGCTGTGTCAAAATGGTCCAGTTCAAGGTCTTCAGCTCTTTCTCTCAAGGTTTTGAGTGAGTTTTGAGCATTGCCTTAGCGAAGTCCCAGACACGTTAGGAGGTGACTGCAGGAGGCATCAGTTTCATTTCATATTTCTTATCGATATCTGTGATGGGGCAACCTCAGTCTTAGCGATGTGATCCAGAAAACATGTATTCGGGTCAGCAGACTACGCTTGGGCAGTGCTTGGTTGTGCTGTCAGCTTGCACAGCAAGAATTTAAACCAAAGTAACAAGAAATTCATTCTCTTGGAAGTGATGCTTCATAGTAGCAGAAGTTATCCTACCATTATTTCAGTTGTTAACTTCTCTCGTATGGGCTTTGCAATCCATGTGTTAATTGGACACACTTGGATGTCTCATTAAAAGTTGTGTGAAGAATCAAAAGCTGAGAAGTGTGGGGTTTTGTTTGTTTGTTTGTTTCCAAAAAGAAATGCCCCTAGTACAGCCAGAGCCATACCACCATGAGTTCCAGTTTGGGTTTTAGCTTTATGCTGTGCTTTGGGTTGACAGTTCCTTTGCAGTGTGCCAAAGGTACCATTTGACTTCTCCAGACTGAATCTTTCTCTCTTTCGCAGGAGCTGATGCAGCAGAACGATATCGGCTACGTACTGAACGCCAGCAATACTTGTCCAAAGCCTGACTTTATTCCAGAATCCCATTTCCTGAGAGTGCCTGTGAATGACAGCTTTTGTGAGAAAATTCTGCCCTGGTTGGACAAATCAGTCGATTTTGTAGGTGAGAAGACAATTTAAATTCTCTCTCCAAAACAGCTTCTGGATTCCTGTGCGGGTCTGCCTTGCTGCTGTGGCCGCAGAAGGCCCGAGTGCTTTCTGGGTGGTATGAAGGTACCCTGGGGATCGACGTGCACGATCAGCATCGCTTTAGAAGCACAGAAGCAAAACCCCGTGGGGAGATTCTGCCACTGCGTGTGCCAGCACGTGCGGAACAAAGGCACATTTTAGGAGAGCAGCTCTAATTTCTGGCATCCCCGTAGATGCCCAGTGCACGCCTGCAGAGAGCCAATTAGAAAATTGGACATACAGATCCTGTCTTTAGCTTGGAGAAGTGAGCTAGCCCAATCTGAACTGGCCAAATTGTCCCAGCATGAATGCTTGCTTTTTACTTGCATATAAAATTAGAAACAATCACCTTTCCCAGACATCTTAAAGAGGGTTGTTTATGTGCACATTAAAACGCAGTACGCCGTAACTGCGGTTATGTTTCCTGTGTGTAGCTGCATGCTTTTTCTATACTCAATGCTATACAGTGCTAGAGAAAATAAGTGATTTTTGTTTAAAGCTTCCATGAGATTTGCAATTAGCAGCTCATTTGGAAGTTCTGAACAACTTCAAATACCATTGCTTGCTTTGCAAGCCTTTCATCGTGGTATAATGCCGCCGAGTGTGACACTTGCCAATTTCTTTGCTATGCAGAAAAAGCAAAAGCATCAAATGGCCGTGTGTTAGTGCACTGTTTAGCTGGAATCTCTCGCTCTGCCACAATCGCTATAGCATATATCATGAAGAGAATGGATATGTCCCTAGACGAAGCTTACAGGTAAGGACAAAATTTCCCTTCGTATTAATTCTTGTGCCTGCCGGCTTGTTTTTAAGATGAAGAATAAAAGGTTAAACAACGGCGGTAGAAGTAGACGTGTTATTTTATCTGGTGGTTTGCTGGCCTCTGCACACTCTTGCTTTAAATGTAGGCTTCCTCCATAAGCAAATTGGTGATGTTGCGCAGAAATCGCACACCTAATGTTAATTCTCTACCTGGAAAGTGCTGATGTTGGTCTTAGCTCCGAGTAGGCAAACACATGGAATTTAAACTGCTTAGTAAATGTGTGTGTGTGTGTGTGTGTGTGTGTGTACACATTCATACACGCTCACAGCTGTAGCACGCATATAGCAATATCTTGCAAATCAGAGAGAATGGACTGGATCAGGTTAAAGAAAGAAACCGAGGACATTTCTAATGGGCCTCATGACAAATGCTGGGCTGGGGCTGCTGCCTTCAGTTTGGTATTTGGTAATGCTCTCAAAGAACTGCCTGCAGGTGAAATGTCTAGGAATTAAGAAAGCTTCTTTGTTGTAATTAAATGCATCCGGAGAGTATCTTGAAGCGTTGGCTCTTTGTGGCATCGGGGAATTTTTGTGGGATCACGCTCCCACCCACTCCCCTTTTGTAACCGTTCAGCTCCCGTGTTTCTCTACTCGGTGGTGAACCCTTCACTCAATTCCAGGTGGCTTGGTTGCAGTTTACCACGACTTCCCCATTTCATTTAGCAGCCTGCTCTGTTGTGTTGTACAGAAAAGGGTGGTTTCCCTTCTGGTGGGCTTTCTGCGCTAAAATAAAGCCCGGCTGAGCCATTGCTAGGACACGCGTGGTGCAGGAGCAATTGCGCTGGAGCAGGTGGAGAGAAGTCCCTTCCAGAGCACCAGTGTGTGTGTTTGCTACTGCTGCCCCTAAAACACCCCTGAGGACAGAAAGATGAACATTCGATGTTCCGTCATTTCCATGGGGCATTTTCTTTTAAGCTGATGAACATAATTACGTCTGCAGTGAAAAAGAAGTGCGTGTAAGGGGTGCCTGAACTACAGCCATCTCCCACTGCCTTTAGAAATTTTCCATGGTTTCTTCCTGGTCTGCTGCCAGTTTGGTGTGGTGCAGTGATTTCAGCATGTCTGGTGAAACAGGTTTGATTAAGAGGCGTAGGTAAAACCCCCCAGTTTTATGGGTGTAGATAATGTGGCTGAATTAGGGGATGTGGATGGATACTGTGCAAGGTCTGAGCTTGGTTGGTTGACTAAACAACCCTGTCTGGTCTCAGGCTGTAGAGGTCTGCAGGTTAAGCTGTGGAGCACTGAACACTTCTAAAATGCAAGTGCTTCAGGGAACTTCTAAAGCGCTGCCTTTAAATTCCTCCATGAAATATCTGCATTAAATTCTAGTTTGTTTCTTACCCAGAAGGGTCAATTGAGTGTGAAGGATTAATCATCCTGGGCCTTTTTTCTGTGCACTGTTAATACTGAACAGCTACTGTGAAATATAGATTATATTTTGCTATATTTCCTTTGATACGGCTTAGTGAGAACAGTCGGCAGCACTTTTCACTCATTGGTTTCAGATCTCTTGCTGGCAAAGCCTGAAAGGAAAATACTTTGCTCTGAGTTAATGAAAGTCCTTAGGTAAAATGTTTGCCTGACACTTTTACAAAAATTAAAAGGTGGCACTGTTACTTGAAGTGAAGGATCTGAGGAAGTGAATGGTTTAAATCCTCTCTTACGTGTAATGGATGATACAAGGGAAACAAACATCAAAATTAAATGTTACGCATATTTTCCAGTTGGAAAAAAAGAGTGTGCATTTTTTAAATGAAATGGTTTGCAAAACCTTAAACCTTGTTGGGGGTTCCAGGAGACTTATTTGAACCCTTTTCAGGTTTTTAAAAATTTAGTTTTAAATGTAGGGCTGCCAAGTATTTTGGAGTAAGATGAGGAGTAAGTGGAGGGGAGAGGCTATGAGAACAGGGGCCAGAAATTGCAGTGTTGACCAGAAGGATCTTGCCTTAAATAACAAATCCAATAACAAATGCAACTGCATTTGACTGGAAAAGAACGAAGACGTTATGAATTCTGCTAAACTAATTGCTTCTGCTGGACTTGAATTAAAGGCCCCCAAATTCACTGCTAGGAGATTGCCCCAAAGACTCTCTCTGGAGGAGACTTCCCGGTTTTCTCCATTTGCCAGTGTTGGCTCTTCACGGTGGAAGTTTCCACTGTCACTGTGCACAGTCTGGTAGTCCAGACCACCTCATCAGCTCCACTGTTCCTGCCGTTGTTTTCTGGCTGGCAACTTAACAAACAAAACTTGCTTTTTTGTTTTATTTTTCATGTGCTCGCTTGCATTTGCGCTGGTGTATACATGCGTGCACAAGTACACCTTCAGGTGTTTTTCATGCTGTCTTTAATGACCTTCTGGACACATCCCCAGAGATTTCTTTTCTTTAAATGATATTTAATTTTCCCAGTGACGCCTTATATGTGTTTGTAGTAGATTTAGCTCTTCAGGGTTTCTTCCCTTGTTAATTCCCTTGTCATCTGGTGCTGTCACACTTCCAGGAATGCTTTAAAAAAAAAGAAAAGGAAGGATTTGGGCAGCTTTCTGTTTCACAGCCTGTAAAATGCAAAGGGTACTTATTTAGCTGTACTGCAGATCAGACAGGTAGGACATATTGCTTTTGTATTTAATTTTGAAGTACAGGACGACTGAAGTCTTCCATACCTTTAGTGTCCTGGGTCAGGAAAACATTTCAGGTGTGCATCACGCCTTGTCCACGTTCAACCGAGTGTGCAAGTGCGTGCTTAGCTGGGCATGCGTGTGCAAGTCGGGCTGCTTCCTGCAGGGCTCCACAGCAGCTTAACTCTTCCAGTGATGTGGTGATGC
>NW_010200712.1:29055-40275 GCF_000695765.1 Mesitornis unicolor | reverse complement strand
CTGAACACCCACACCTTTTTGGTTTTAATGCTGCATTTGTTCCTTTCTCTGTTGGATGCTCATGTCAGTGGACAGTAGCAGAGCATGCTAGAAATCGCTGGCATTTGCTCTGGCCTGGCAAAGATGAACAGGGCAGGAAGCACTCACTGCAATGACAACTGCATGGGAGAGGTGACAGGAACAGGGCATTTCATCCCTTTGGATGGTGGGGAAGGTGGTCTGTGGCTGCACTGCAGGGGAAGCGCAGGGCTCTTGGCTGAGCTCTGACGCTCGTCATGCAGAACTGGAGGAGCTCTTTGGTCAGAAACCAAGGTAGAGAGATCCCATGGATCTGAAGTAAAATAAGGAAAATGATCCCCTCAAACCTTGTTGTGGACATCATAAAGAGGTACAAAGAATGCTTTCTTTTCCCTTTTTTAGCCATCTTTAAGTAAGCTGCAGAGAGAATTTTGAGCATCCAGCATTATCTTGCTTAAAAGCTGCTTTTTTTTTTTTTCCATCTGTGTTTCCTGTGCTTGACTGAACCCCAGCCCAGGCCCCCTAACAGGTTAAGATGAGGCTGTCAGCATTCAGAGCAATCACCCTGGGGTTATCTCAGGTGTGAGCAGCAGGTCCTGACATTAATACCCGTTTTGTTTGTCCCCTCTTTCCAGATTTGTGAAAGAAAAAAGGCCAACCATTTCTCCCAACTTCAACTTCCTGGGCCAGCTTTTGGACTTTGAGAAGAAGCTCAAGCCCCAGAGCGGTCAGCCCGCACATATCAGTAAGCTGAAACTTCTGCATTTGGAAAAAAGCAGCGAGCACGTGCTGGCGCCAGAGGGGGGGCAGAGCAGCCTCTCCAGCAGCCAGCTCTGCATTACCGCTACCTCCGAGATCGTGGAGCAGAAGCCGACGGACTGCGGCAGCGTGCCACACGGCCACTTGTCCCCGCTGGAAGACGGCCCCCTGGTGCAGGGCATCAACGGACTGCACGTCTCCCTGGATAAGGTGGAGGACAGCAACCGGCTGAAGCGCTCCTTCTCTTTGGACATCAAATCGGTGTCCTACACGGCAAGCAGCAGCTGCGTGACCGCAGCGGTCCAGGGCTTCGCCTCCTCTGAAGACACCCTGGAGTACTACAAACACGCCGCTGCTCTGGAGGGCAGCAGCAAGCTGTGTCAGTTCTCCCCTGTCCAGGAGGTCTCGGAGCAGACCCCAGAGACCAGCCCTGACAAAGAGGAAGCAAACCCTCCCGAAAAAGCCCAGAACCCCTGGCAGCTGGACAGCCAGAGCAAACGGCAGCACCTGGGGAGAGCCGGCGGCGGTGCCACCACACAGCGGTCGCTCCTGTACCCCCTCCACCGCAGCGGGAGCATGGAGGACAACTACCAAACGAACTTCTTGTTTGGCCTCTCCACCAGCCAGCAGCACCTGGCGAAGTCAGCAGCTGCTGGGCTGGGCCTGAAAGGCTGGCACTCGGACATCCTGGCTCCGCAGACCTCGGCTGCGTCCCTTACCAACAGCTGGTATTTTGCAGCCGAGTCCTCGCACTTCTACTCCGCCTCTGCCATCTACGGGAACAGCGCTGCTTACCCGGCCTACAGCTGTGGTCAGCTGCCCACAGGCTGCGAGCAGGCCTGCGCCGTGCGCCGGAGGCCAAAGCAGGGCGACCGGGGCGACTCCAGGCGCAGCTGGCACGAGGAGAGCTCTTTTGAAAAGCAGTTCAAGCGCAGGAGCTGCCAGATGGAGTTCGGGGAGAGCATCATGGCCGACAACAGATCCCGGGAAGAGCTGGGGAAAGTAGGCAGCCAGTCGAGCTTTTCGGGCAGCATGGAAATCATTGAAGTGTCTTGAGGGGCAGCGGGCTTGCGTGACTGTATCGGAGTTGCTTCCCTCTCCAGGCCACTCCCCCAGCATTTGAGAGGTCCCTGTAAATCTGAAAAGGACAGACTTTGTGCAAAAAGGTGTGGGGGGAGGGAAGAAATGCGAGGCTTCAGTGTGAACACAGTGGCTAGAGTAATATGGCAAAGAAACGACAAGTGAGCGTCCAAGGAGACCAAGCGTACCGCGGGGCTTTTCTCCTTCCCTTTCCTGGACAAGGGCAGAACGTCTCCAAGATCTTTCCCTGACAGAGGAAGCAATTACAGGCGATGGATTGCACATCCTTGCAGTGGTCTTTAAAAAGGCAGCTCTCTCGGTCTCAAACCCTTTCTCTGGTTCCACTGAAACGCGGTCCTGCCCATCAAAGCCAGTTTCGTTCTCCCCTCCTCGCACCCCACATCTTCACCCATGCACCTTAGCCCTGACACTGAGCCAACCCCTGAAGGGACACCTTTCTGCTGTCGGAAAGGAGACCGGGAGCAATTCCAAAGGCCATAGGGACTGGTTACAGCAAGGCTGGTCTGAACGTGCTGTTCGGACGACTGTAAATACTGGTGTAACTATTGTTCTCATGGATAGGCTTTAGGTGATTCGCTAGAGAGCTGCTTCGGAGAGAAAATAAAACCCCAGTACCTCAAAAATATAATAAACAAACTAGGGCTTTATGGCTGCCAGCTGCTGGTAGTCAGTTCATAAGCAATGTGAACAAGTAAGGACTAGCCACATTGGATGTCGGTGGTTTTTTTTAAAGCTGTCTACGCACAAGTGTTTCAGCTGGCTCAGCAGCAATTCTTAAAACACACAAATGACCCATACTTAGGACCATTTCCCCCAGTCTTTTGAAATGTAAAAGAAGCAGTATTGCTGGTTTTTTATATTAAGCTGGCTGCTGGGGGAAGGGTAGCTGCTTTGGCTTCTAAGCGATAACAGAGTGGTTAATACTTACAATGATGTGCAAGAGAAGTGGCTGGTACCATACCACAACATCTTGTTCTTGCCAATTGACAATTCACTAGGTGGCTCTTGAAGGCGCTTTTTTTTGTTTGTTTTTTAAAAGCTAAAAATGGGTTTTTGTCCTTAACTGAGCAGTGCCATTAAGGAGCTGCTTTTCATATTCGGTTCCAGTCACCTGCAGGGTAGGGACAATTTGGGTGGCTGGGTTTTTTCCATCCCAACATCCTCACTCAAGCCATGGGGACTTGGAGAGCGAGAGAAGCTTCTCATGAGGTTTGCAGACTTCATCCAAGAAGTCTGGCTAGCCAAGGGAGACAGAAGGGGACCTCCAGTGTCCCCTCCCATAGTGTGGTGTGACCGAATTGGGGGTTTGAAAAGAGCCAGTGTTAATGGAAAGCCAGCTCACCTCCCAGCTCACAGCTCCAGAGGAGCTTGATCCAGGCCCTTGTCCTCTGTCCCAGCATAGGGTCCTGGTTCCCCAGCATGAGATGGGGCTGCAGAGTTTGGCTGCAGACACCTGTAGCTGCGCTGCTGCTGGCCTGCACTGCGTCCTCACCCTCGCCACCGCAGCTTGAGGAGGTGTCACTGCCCTGCAGCCAGCAGGGTGGATTGTGGCAGATGGGGCACAGCCCTTCTCGTGGTTTTGGCAGCGCAGCAGCGGCCCTCCCCTCCAGCTCCCATCCTTGCGGTACCTCGGTGGCCACTGCTCAACTTGTTTTGTGCACACACGTTGCTGCAGGAAGGGTGGTACCAGAGGCACCAGGTAAAAGCTTCATCCCACGTGCTCTGATGGGAGCTGCACACGTGTTGGCTCGGTCTGCCCCGGCACCCTCAGAACACGTGGACGTTGTTTTGTCCCATTTCAGTGCAGGCAGCTGAAAACTGTAAATCACACATAACAAATCCTTACCCCTGGCCAACAGCTTTAAAAAAAAAATTGTCCGCAGCAATCTGAAGCCCTAATTCATGTCAGCAGCTTGGGTTATGTTTTTTGGTTTAGTTTTCTTTTCAGTTTTGTTTTTACTGTAAGTTTAGCTAGTTTGTGACTCAAATCTCAGGTTTTACTGTATTGAAAGGCAGAGAAGATTTTATCATTGTTATGTTTTTTTGGCTAGGATGTGACTTTAATTTCCTAAAACAGCGGACTGTTTTAAAATAGCACTGAAAGCTACAGCGTTGATTAACTTGATGCTAAAAAAGTGCAAAAGGCGCAGAGAGAGAGAGGGAGGAAGCACCAGGAGTAACCAACCCCAGAGGCTGTGTCTGGGCCGTGCGTAGGAGATGCTGGAAGAAGGGGGAGTCTGGGCAAAGGAGAGGTTGACGGCGCACTGGAAAGCGTGTCAGGTCTGGGCTGGTCATTAAACACAGTGCCACTTGTCTCTGTTTACATAGCGAGTGAAAGCGATTCCCTTACAGCTACTTTCAGTGTATATACACACTCTCTGTGTGTATACGTGGGCGTAAATGATGTAGCAGTGCTCCTCTCAGCCAGATTTCAGTACAAGCCCGTGTCTTTGACTTAAATCAGTTAATGGAGGTCAACACAAATCAATCCCTGGAGGCAGAAACAGGATTTTCCTGTCTTTTGTGCTCTTTTACACGTGTGTCCCCCTTCTCTCAATACATACAAATATGTACATTTGCATTTCGTTTCATTAATCACCTTCTAAGGAACTGAAATCTGGGTTTCTGGCTCCTCGTGATTTCCAATACGCTATAGTCACTGAATCAATCAAAGCTGTAGGCTCAGCATTTTTAGGGGACGGGTTCCTGTAGGAGGAAACCGTAACCCCGTGCCCCGCACAGGGTGGTCCCTGTCTCCTGTCAGAAGTAGCGTCCTGTACCTGAACAATGCTGGAAATGGGTTGCAGAAGTTTGGAAAGCGAAGTGGAGGATGCGAGGCAGGAAACGTGTACATGTTCAGTATGAATATAATGTTCTTTGGTGTATGGCAAGCTGGTGAAATGGTTCAGAGAGATGAGAGTTTCTCATCTTGTTGTGTCATGAGCATTACCTGTATGTTATGATGAAATAAAATCAGAAATGGTACCTGTTTATAGTGAATGGCTGCGGAAGGAGCCTGTGTGTGCCTCTGGCTGCAGAGCGAGCGTTACCTGTGCTGGGGGAATCTCACCCTTATCCTGCGTCCCCGCTGCAGATGCAGGTGTCAGTGAATGACACCAACTGGGGAGCTCTGCTTCTCACAAGCAGCGGTGATTTTACAGCATCGGTGACAGCTTCAGCCTCGTACCCATTCCTGGTTACCCCACACCTCATCTCCCTCAAACAGCAGCAGCGGTGCTGCTCTGCATTAACATCTTGCAGTGTCCAGCACTGTTCCCAAGGTATTTCAAACTAGTTACCTAGGATGAAGTGCATGGGTTTTTCTTGCTGCCTGTACTTCTTGGTTGAAGAAGAATTTGTTTAAATACTTGCTTTGACTGATTCTTCCAGTCCTGAAGCACTCAGAGCCACTTCTGAGTGCTGATGGAGGCGTATGCCCTGCATTGCTCCTTCAGTAGCTCCTAGCTTATAAAAACGTAGGCTATATTAAAATTCAGTCCTGCAGTAGAATACAGCTGCTGCAGTTATATTCTTAGACAGCAAAGCCTACGAGTCTATGTAATGGCATCTTCAAACTCAGGTGTAGTAGTAGGGGTTTTTTTTAAGATAATTTCAAAGCATAATCGCAGAGAGGGAAACGCAGGATCTTTGGCCTCTCTAGAAGAGACCTTACCCTCAGCCAGAGCACAAGTAACAATGTGTGTGAACTTCTGTGCTCACTTTCCACAGAGAAGCCGTACCAGCTCCTACACAGAAAGCTTTCATCCCCTGCACAGTAAACCCAGAGCCATGCACAACACTGGGCAGAAATGGCATCGGCCTGTCGGCCTGCAGGACAGAGTGACTTGACAGTCTTGTACGATGGACCTGCTCTGGCTTCCTTCACCCTACCCAAAGCCCACGTCTGCTCCCAGTAGGTCACACAGGCCCTGTTTGTTCCCTCAAGGTCTGTCTTTTGAAGCATGCACTTCAGCTTTCACCACTCCTCCTCTTGTCTGCTTTGCAGGCCTTGCTCTGCTCTTGTTCCTCTGCCCTCCACTCTTGCCCCTGCTCATAGGCAGCTCTGCAGAGACAGTCCAACGCCAGTCAAAACCCGAGAGTCACCTGAAATGCCTCTTACACGCATCATCAACATGCAATTTTAATTTCTTGACTGGCATTACTGTGAAGGGGTCTCTGGGTCACCAGGCTTTTGCTGTGACCATCACAGTTACATTCCTAGAGTGAAGTGGACTGAAAACAGGGCAAACCTCCCCCAGCACGGAGATAGCCCTACTTTTGAACAGGCTGGCAGGCAGGGGCTAAGAAAGAAAACAAAACTACGGTAATCAGGCAAGCTGCTGTTTTTACTGACTAGGTAAGCTGCTCATTACAGCACATGTGTTACATGGATTTCTACCTGAAAGTGGTGGTTTCAAAAGCCCTGCACAGTGGTCTGGTGCTTCTCCTGAGGACAGCACTGGAGTCCCAATAAGGCTGTTACTGCAGCTTTTTAAATCTGAAATTACTGAGATTGAGCCAAACTCACCTACCTAGACATGGCAATTAGACAGCCATACCCTGCCTAAACACCTGGCTAGCCTGCATTTATTGTTCAAGTTTCTGAGCTAAAAGTGGAGTTATTCCAGGACTTTTAGACATTATAGCATTATAATATAATACCACTATTAGACAATACCACAGAAAACCACAACTGGGAATTCAGGTAGAGGAATGGTGTCCATAATGTATCCGCTTAGCCTGGCAACTGGCCTACACACAACTCAAGTCCTTGGGCAAATGCAAGTGTTTCTGCAGCAAAAATTTGGCTATTTTGCACTTCAAGAACATTAACAAGAGCCACCATCAATAGAAAAGGAAAGAGAGGTATTTCTAGCCTGTGAGCCCCACCCCTAGGGGAAGCAGCTACTTTCCTAGCACAGCAAATGCTGTAAAACACTTTTAGGGAACTGCCCTGCTGGAAGGGGCTGCTCACTTTGAGGTGTGGATTTCAGCTGCTGTTTACGGGGACCCCCACCACACTCCACTGCAGTACACATCCCAGGTGTGATACCTTACAGGCTGGGGCATCAGGCCACTTCAAAAACAACAAACCCCCCCCCTCCCAAGTGCTATACTTTTGCCCCCTCTTTGTTCAGCCTCCCTGGGCAGTAGGTGAGAGTCTTTCACCGCTTTGCTTTGCTTTCCCAGCAGCAGGAGAGCAGCCACTGCTGCAGGTACATTCACCTTAGTTCTCCTCTAAACCACTGATTTTGTATGTGTATTAGAGTACGTTGTTTCCCCAGCAAATAGCAACCAGCTGCTCCAATAGCCACTGCCCCTTGCTTTTTTAAAACCCAAGCCTTCGCTGTCCATTTGCAGAAGCCTGGTTGCTTGGTGTTTAACAACCCCGGGGAAAGCCCACTGAGCCTCCAGTGCTGCTGCGCTTCCCAGTGGTTTGGCCTGCAGCAGAATTAGGAGAACACACTCAAGTGCATCAGTTGAAGGCTGCTTTGGTAACACCCCCACCCAGGTAGTGACAAAATCTACAGCCATCCTCATTTATTTCTGCGGTTTTACAGCAGGCCATCTTATTTCATCACCTCCACAGCTAAACTGCGTGTACCCTCCAAGAAGTGATGCGCTGTAAATGAAGAATAATCAAGGCAACTGGAGAAACACCACACTTGGAAAAGAGCGATACCAAAATGTTTTAATGCTGGAGCTGTGGGACACGTAGCACGTGGGGAGCTGGGAGCAGAGCACGTCTGCGAACAGGATAACCCCCCATAAAGCAAGGGGTGCTCAGCCATGAGGCTGGTAATCAAAATACACAGTGGCAGCTCGGGAACAGGGGGATGTCACAACGGTACCTCAGGAAATCACTGGCTCTGATATAGAGAGAGAGGGGCTGGCTCGTGCAATCAGTGGGCCTGTGAAAATGCGTACTTCTACTACTTTCTGTGGAAAAGCTTAGAGGAGGGGAAAATACACTTTAAATATTTAAATACATTTAAATATATTTAATTTAAAATACATATTGTTTTAAAAAAACAAACACCCAAAAAACTTTTCTGTCCCCTTCACTGGATCTTCACAGAAATTGCCCTGCAGAGGTTGGCACATTAGCACCCTGTCAATGCATTAAATTACAAAAACAGCAGAAACAGCAGAGCACACCTCTTCTGCACGTGTAGCACACGGAGCAATGCAGGATGCAACAAGCACCAGCAGCAGCACAAAGCAGGGGTCGCAACAGCAGCGTCAGGGGAAGAACCAAAGTGGCTCAGGCCAGTGAGGAACCGCAGACCCAGGGACTCCCCCAGTTCTCCAGCTTTTTGGGAGATTTCATAGGAAGTAGCTCAGCCTGCACCACACACAGCACCCAGACCACACACCAGCTTTGTGTTGCCTCAGAAAGCAGAAAGGGAAAGAAGTGTTTCTTTCCAGTGGAGTGCACCAGGTTATTCTCTGTTCACAGCACGGACTTTGTGGGAGACGTAACGGCTGGTACACTCGTGAGATACCCGAGGCCTTCCCCAGCAGCACTTGGCTTGGAAAAGGCAATTCACAGGCAGAACAGTAATTCCAGTCACTTCCCAGGTCTCCTCCTCAGCAGCGTGAAAGGACATAAAGCCACAGTCTCACCTTGAGCACCACCTGCACCGCGATGAAGCCGAGAGCAGTGTGCAGAGCAAAACAAAGGAGGAGCAGCCAAGCAACAAGCAGCAGCCAAGACACGTGGCAGGAAACGTCCTCCCCTTGGTGAGAGGGCCGAAGACTGTCAGGTAATGAAGCCAGCGACAGTGTTTTAAAAACAGAACTGTAAACCACTGCTGAGAACAGTCAGAGGGTGCACGCTGTCTTACAGAACCCAAACAACACTTACCACCTGTGGGACAAAGGATGTGACCTGCATGCTCTGGAAGAGGTCGGCCTTCACTTTTCAGCTCCGATTTCTTTCCAGTTAAGATACTGACTTTCTCCACAACTTCCCACTGCCAGTCAGAGAGCTCTAGCTGGAAGCCCAGCAGCATATCCACAAGCTTAAAGGCCAGTGCTCCTAGGGACAAGCACTTTCTCCCATTATCAGCCCAGTACCTAAAGTGTTTTATAGCAAATAAGGAAGAAACTGATTTGCAGCCCTTGCTCCTGCAGCTTTCGGATAGGAACACTATTCCTTGCCCTCATTAGCACCACAAGGAGCAATGCTTTGATCTGATCCTTAATAGCATCGGGCCAAATGTCTAGAAGCTTTACAGGAGAGAGCATCTGCAGCCTGGCCCCAGCCTCGAGATCCGATATCAGGATCTTCCCACCAGGACAGGCTCCCAGCACTGGATATCCCAAGTGTGGGATATCCATGATCCCGTCTGGCAGACAGCTGAATGTGGCACATTCTAAACTTCCAGACAGCATCATCTGGATGAGGAGGACAAAAACACCTACAGCTGCTATTTAAAGCTGCTGAGTATTCTGGTGTGTCTGATGGCGGGAGGCAGAGACATATTTCGTGATGGACAACGAGGACCCTGATGGGCACGGCTGTGACGAGCAGGTTTTCATAGGTTCTTAGGTCTCCTGTAAGCTTTTAACACACCAAGTGTAAAATACTCCAGGACGCACGAGCAAGGATGGAAGCCTGGTGTTAAATCCTGTGCGACACACAGCATACACCTATATACATACAACTGTGTAACAGCCCTGGGGTGGAAGCAGACAACCAGGCCCACTCTGCTGCCTTTACCACAAAATCTCTTGGCAAGTTCCTCGCCCTCTCCAAAGCAGCCCATCGCTCTTTCCAGGGCACCTTTCCTGGGGCTTCATTTCTACAGGACTTTGCTTTCAGACAGCGTTCAGTGGGGTGCAGCCACTGCTGTGGTTCAGACACACGTCTAAGTTGGCTGCAGCCTGCGTCACAGAAATTCACTTTTCTTTTGCTGATTAAGTGCTCTTAACTACCACTGGGTATCGAAGCAGGTCGCCTTTGGCAAGCCACTCAGCCATGTGCTGCACTGGAAGAGGGGTTGTCATACTGACTCTCTCAAAGCAGCCGTCCTCACCACTGGAACTGCGCTCCTGACACACGATGACCCTTGGGGCTCATGGGCATGCTTCAGCCTCCTCAGAACAGCATCCTGGCACTAATGTAACAAACACAAACCCACCCTTGATCTGGCAAACCAAGGGCTCCTCACTTCTGCTTTCATGATCTTTCTGCTGCAGACAAGAGCTGCCATGCAATGGCAATGCAGGCTCTTAAACCCTGTTTCTAGAGCTGTATTTTCACAGCAGCATGCAGAATAGCCCCCCGTTTTATACAGGGAGAAATCAAAGCTCAGAGAGGTGTTGCAAGTCGCCTGCAGCAGCAGACCAGTGGCAGACTTGCCAACCAACCCATCTCCTGTGGGCCAGCCCAGCACCCAGGAGCATGGACAAGCTCTTGTCTTTGGAGAAGACAAGGACATCCTGTTGCCTTTGGAGCAGTTCACAGAAGACGGTCCCAAAGGGACATGTGGTTTCAGTCACAAAACACCACGCTCAGGAAGGCTCTCAGCATGATGACAGCTAAGCCAAGGAGAATACTTCAAGGACTCCTCATATCTCCCCCCCCTCCAACTCCATACACTTGGACATAAAGGAACAACTGCATCTCTCTGGTCGAAAAGACAGCACCAAGATAACTGGAGTGACCCAATAAAAATAAAAAAAGAGACACCTCGTGTCCAACTTTGCGATGCCAAGTGAGTGGGTTGGTGTCAGTGCCCATCAGAATCACTGTGCAAGATGAGGGACACAACCTGCCACCAGCTGGGGCACGGGGACATTGCCAGCGCGAGGGGGAGAGGAACGCTAAGGCCTGCTTAACATTAACAGACAGACGTATCTGGAACAGTTATTTCTTTACAGCCTCATAAATTAGTAAGCCCATAAAAACACGAGCCTTGAGGAGGGCATGCCAAAACCCTTCCATGCAAACCATGTTAATGATGCTAATAGGCACATTTTAATATGCCAGTTCCTGGCTCCCGCACTTTCACCTATAAAACACACATATTTGCAAGGTCAGGGGATGTCCAAAACACCTGCCAGCCATCTAATTGTCTAAACCCCAGTGGCACAAAAACCATGTTAGAGGGCTTGTCACAGCCCACATCCCTTTGAATTTTTCTAGTAAAAAAAAAAAAAGAAAAAAACAGATGAAAGAAAACTCCTCCCCTGTAAAGCCCAGACCAGTCACAGCAATGAAACAAATGTCCTCTGGTAGAGGAGACGGGAGGGCAAGAGGAGGGAGATGAACGGGCAGTAAATCATCTTCTCCAGCCGACGGGGCCAGGGAGCTCCTGGATTCCTGGCTGCGCA
>NW_010200712.1:24968-29024 GCF_000695765.1 Mesitornis unicolor | reverse complement strand
ACTCCGCTCTCCCCCCAATGCCCTGGCAGGCAGCGCTGCCATCCTCCAACATCTGCCAGCCCGGCCCCTCGGAAGCACGCCTGTGCCGAAGAACGCTGGGGTGAGGAGGGGGAGGCTGGCGGGTCGGCTAAGACTTCAGCTCCCGGTCGGGTTTCATGCTGAAGGGCTCCAGCCGCTCGCTCTCCGGCAGCATGCTGTTCAGCCGCTCCATCAGCGGGACGGTCTGGTCGATGCCCATCTGTATCCGGCGCAGGATAGCAGACATCTCGTTGACCTTCTGGATCTGCTCCGCATACTTGGCATATTTCTTCTGGCGCTCCTGCATGAAGCTATAAAGAGTTTCCACCGAGAGGTCCATCTGTTGGAAAAACAACAAGCAGAGCGAGGCACATTAGGCCGACTGTCACCACAGGCCTTTCAGCACGTCGTCCTTCCTAAAAGCAACCAAGCAGCACGTTAGACACCCCACTGGAGCTGCCGGCCAGGTACAGACAGGCTCCTCTGTTGGGATATGACAAGTTTGTAATGAAACAGGATCATTCACAGCTACACACCAGGGAGGACACAGGACCACCTCACTTCTACATCCAAAGGCTGAGTATTCAATCAGAAAATCCTTTATTTACAGGGCTGAAAGGCAAGAGGTGCTGCCAGGGATTTCCCAATAAACTATATGCATATCCTTCAAGTTATCCAAACCCAGGGAACTCATGGTCTCTGCCTACACCTGTAGTGTGTTTTCAGTGGAGATCATTCATTTGCAAGCATTAAGCTCTACCACAGTTGCCAGTGCTAATTTCACAGCTTAGCTAGGTTACTCTGTGACTAAGTCACCGCTGTTATTTACCATCGTTGTCTGGAAAAGCCCTGCCTTGGGAAAGAACCACAGTGGATTGCTAATGTCCCTGGTTTCCCCAAACCCTTAAAATAAATGTGTTATGAGTGACCCCAGGAGAGACATTAAGTACATCAGCCATGCAATTAAACACAGTAAGTACCCAAACACAGCTCAAGCGTGATGACAATGACAGGAACTGCGGTGCTATTCCTGCCATTGAGTGACAAAGGTGGCCTTTATAGTTCACAGCCCCACTTTCTCTTCAGCCAGACCTGTAAACTCCAGAATCCAATAGCTGCTAGTACTGCACGCACGTGAGCCAAGTCAGATGGTTTAAGCTGTTTCACACGTTGTAAGATGTACCATATATTCAGAGCTCGGTAACCGATCTGCTCCAATCCCTCAAGCTTGGTTGCTTTACCTTGCGGTAGCCGTGCCTGACAACCCCAGTCGCTCCAGCATGATGGCCCTTCAAACTGGTACATCTGAGTGGTTGGAGCACACCCTGCAACCACGCTTTGCCGTGGTGGAAAGCAGTTTTAGCCCACTGTCTCCTCCCTCCTCCTATCACTGCTTTTTCAAACCTCTCCCCATCTTACTGCCCCCATGCTGAAGCAGCCTCAGGGAATCACTGCTGAGGACTCCTGCTCTACCAGGAGCCCCAGGTTCAAACAACATCCCTCATTTTAACTATGTGACAGAGTCAACCCATTTGGTGGAGGACAGTGACTGTAGCTGTCATCATGGACAACACAAATTTATTGGCACGTTGCTAAAAACCAAACTGTGCAGACCAGATCTGACTTACGCAGTACTTCACAGACAGGCACAGTCCTGACCAGCACACCGTGGTGCAGGGCTGTAAGGGAGAGGCTGCAGCAAGGGAAGGATTGGGTGGAAGTGGTGCAAAGCTGGAAGGGGGATCCCCTACCACAGAAAAGTCTCACCTGAGCAAGCACTGCCGTCCCGCTGGCTGCAGGGTAGCTGTGCTTGCTGACAAACGTCCCTTTCAAGCCCTGGGGAAGCGGTCAAGACAAAAACAGTCTGGCAAGAAAATATTTTATTGAGAAACCTAAGTTATAAACAGCATTGAAAACAAGCACACAAGTTTCCGCTGAACTGTCATGGGGATTAGGAAGCTTTTTTCCCCCCCTATCATCTTCATCAGAGCTGGATATAGTACCAATTAACCTTTTATTTCGTCTGTACTTTCTAGTGCTCTCAGGCCAAATTCTTCCTCTTTGCCTGTGTGCTTTCCTGTGAATTCCTCCCTCCACGCTTTCATGCACAGGACAAAATAAAAATCAGCAGAGCAGGAAACTCCAAATAGAGTGGAAACAATTTAAGCCTACACAGGGGTTTCTATTAAAACCTTCAGCTTAATAATTTAGTAGCTTGGCTCTAGCTCTGTAAATTGGAGTGTGTAAAAAGCAGACCACCACTAGGTCTGCACGGGATGGAAGTAAATTCAATCCAGCGCCTAAAAACACCCTACCTAATGAGGGATGGTGGCACGGAGCAGCAGCCAGTCAGAAACCTGCCAAAAGCCAGCACACGCCTCATTAAACCAAGCAGCGCCGGGACCCAGGCACAAACTTCCCCTGGTGCCGAGGTTCTCCACAGGCGGCTCCTCCACACAGCCCCACAGCGCTGTGCAAGAGGCAAAGCGCACGTCTACCAAGCTCTGAAAGCAAAACCCCAAAGGCCCCCTTTTTCTGAAAGTCCATTCCAATAATTTTCATTTGTTGACTTTTAGGCTCCTTGTGTAAATCCCAGTTACATCCACTTACTGGAGGGGAACATGGGGAGAAGCTCAAGCTGACCTGCAAAAGGCTGAAGAAACACAGAGCGGCCTCCCAGGCTCTTTGCTACTTTTGGACACATTCACAATGGCTATAAAAAAAGCTGCCTCCCAAGAAAGAGAAAGGGTGGAAGTGAGCGCTTCCTATGGTTTCCCTACTCCAGGCACTCCAGTTTGCCTGCTGTGGGAGGCCACGGCAGCTGCACAGCCAGCAACACAAGCAGGGCTGAAGCTGAGTAACTGGGAGGAAAGGCCAATTTTTACTCAGACTGAACCTGGTCTTTTTAACTAGGGGGGGAAAAAAAGTCCCAAACCCAAACCCTATGTGTTAACTCCTGTATATAAATGCCAATGCCTCTTTGCAGCTTTCCTTGAAGCGGGCCTAAATACACACTTACATCCTTCCTGCCTCCTCCTCCTCCAAGCCAGCTCCCTCCAGTGCCAGACCTTGTGCTTTTACCTCTCCTGGCATGCAACCCCGCTCCTCTGGTGCTCAGACGGGGCCTTCAGCTGCAGGATGCAGAGAGTCAGCCCTATTTACCCACCACAGGGACTAAAACTGTCCTTGGGGAATCTGCGATGAACAGGGAAGGCACATAAGAATCTGCTTAATTCCCTGCTATTTAATTCCATACAGCAGCAATAAAAAGCATCTGGAGAAGGGGAGCTTAGGCAAAGAGCCTGCTCCCTTGCTTACAGCCAAGCAGTCCATGCTTTTCAAGACACCCTCAAGGGTCAGATGAGCCAACCTGCCCTCTCTGAGCAGCTCCCATCAGCCTGACATGAGGTCCTGCCACAAGTCCTCTTTCAGAAAAACCAAACTGCTCAGCCTTCTTACCCATCCCTGGCTGAGGTCTCTGGGAAGCCCAGCACGATGCCTCAGAGCCAGCAGTGCCCCACAACCATCTGCAAGTGTTTATTTGAGCCGTTGCTTCTGCTCCACTTGCTCGAGATTCCTACTACACCAGGCCCCCACAGATGCAGGCAACTCCCCCATCAGCAGGTCACCACCCTGTACCCATAAGCCACGACAGATGTGGAGTGTGTCATCACCAGCCCCTCGCCCCTCCATGGCTTCACCACTGAGGCCTCACAGCCATCAATTTCTCCTTCAAACATCACCACTGAGCACTATCATCATCCCCAACTTACAGGCACATAAAAGCCTAGAGAGTCAAAAGACCAGACCCAAAGCCTGTTAAGAAGCAACTGAACAGATGCAGAGGGCAGAGCCCAGCACATGAGGTTCTGCTCCTAATTCTCGTCAAAGGGAGAGGTTCTGCCCAGCCTGGTCTTGAGGGAAAAAAAGACATGGTCTGAGTGAAGGGCTGAGGGCTCCCAGTACATGTTTTATTTCTTTCCAAAAATAATTCCTCCAGTTAAAGCAGCAAACCTGAGGCTGGACATGCCCAGAGTA
>NW_010200712.1:0-24937 GCF_000695765.1 Mesitornis unicolor | reverse complement strand
CCCCTATCTCTTCTCTTTTCCCTACCTACATCAAAATGGATGGAAGAGCTTTTTGTTTTTCTTTTAGGAGTATAGCATCGTAAAAGCAGACAAGCCTAAAACTCACCTTCCAGCATGACATACTCTTTTTGTACAGTCAGTGATGGTCAGAATTTGGGTCTATTTCAAAGCTCATGACTCCTCCATGGGTCAGCAGCAGCAGGACACTAATTTGCACCTCAGCTTCACATTTTAAACATGAAATGACATCTCCTGAGCTTTCCTTTCTTCAAATGAAAACAGATTCATAATTACTTCCAACAACAGCACAAGACGGACAGTGTGTGTCCCCCAGCGCAGTCCCTCCTGCTATACCATTCATATTGTCACCCAGTCAGGGCTCAGAGTCTCCTCTGTGTTACACAGGCCCATCTGTAACAACACACTGATGAAACACAACAGCAGCAACTGAGGGGACTTTCAGACATCCTGCACACCACAAATTCTTGCATTCATTTTAGAATTCTTCTTGGCCCACACTGCCAAGCAGAATAAAGACTTTAATTTAGCCCACAAAAAGGCTGAGGTCAGCACTGGACACTGCCCAATTCTTTTCAAGAGACCACACTGAAAACAAACTAGTGCCCTATATATATATATACACACATATACACACACACACTCCCCTCTAACCTGGCATGGTTTCATAGCACATCTGTTATGGGCACATACGTATCCTAAGCTCTCGTAAACAGAAGTCACATCTCGTTAGTTCAGTGACCGAGACTGAAAATTACAGCCAGACACATTTCCCCTGGTTGCAGAACGTGCAAATGCAACCAGAAGTTTACCGAACTTGGAGTCAGATTTCTAGAGGGGCACTGCTGAGATTCACACCACCACAAATACATCTCGTAAGAGGATGCTCTGTCATCCCCTGCTTCCCCGCTCCCTCCTTAAAATGCCAATAAGGCAGGCAGACGCTTTGCTTCCCTCCAACCCAGCAACAGCCTTCAAGAGCTCAGCGAGACATCCACTTGTCCTGTGTCCCTCTGCCCTAACCATCTGCTGTCTGCCCCCATACCCTATGGCTGCCACTCAAAAAACACCGCAATTCAGGTGCAATCCCTATTCCAGAAAGTTCACTTGCTGGAACAGTGCTCCGAGCACAAGCAGCCTTTGCCTTCACGTTGTCAGGTGCCTGGCTGGGGTTAAGTGAACTCCTTCCTGCAGCTGCACAAAAACCACATCAGAAAGTGACAGGCGGGAACATGACTGCATGGAATATTAGTCACGACGTGCTGGTGTGAAAATACTTTTCAATCAACGCACATAAAACTGAAGACAGCTTCTCTTTCTGTACTGCTTCAAAACAAATGTGCTCCATCAGTGACTTTTTTTTCCCCTCCCTCCTTCTCTCTTTGATAATGTCACGCAAAGTTAATACAATAGATCGTGATGACTTCCTGATGATGGGAACATCCTCTGTTTCTCCCACTCATCCCACTCGCTGGTAAGTGATAAACTTACTGGGTAGCATCTTTGCCAGGGTAGCAAACAGAGATGCCCAGCCAAGGATCCCACGTCCTTCTCCTGAGCATCCGTCATGAGTACAGCTCTCCTGAATACCCTGCCAGGTAAACAAACATCATTTGTGTTTAAGTTTTGCTTAGCACATCCAGGACTCAATCCTATGCCAAAATGTTCCTTTTACTCCTTCTGTAATTTGTCATTGCTGTAAACAGTTGCCAAGGAGTTATTCAGTCCAAGCACTGCACAGATTGCAGTGAAGTTGGAGAGCGAAGAGTTACCATTTTAACTGCCTCCAACATTGAGTTTTAGTAATATTAACAGGTACGCCAGGGCCCTTGCTTCATAAACATCTACAGCTAAATCCATACACACGTCTCTCAGAGCTATAGCAGCTACACTATAGTGTAAGATCAGCTGCTGCTCCTGAAACATCAAGATTTAACAATTTTGGGAGGCCTTGGCTATAGCAGTTACAAAAGAATCGGAATATTCATTCCTGAAATTATCTTTCCCGCCTTCCTGCATGTTGTGTTACTGGACAGGATATGTTTGTCACTGCCCTGCAGTCTGACCTCTGCAGCCCACGTCTCCCTCAGTTCCAACTCCAGCCTTGCCTGCTCCAGAGCTACCAGCACCCCTCTGCCAACTGGCAGCCCCCCAAGCTTAAGTTATGACTGCTATCGCTAACTGTTGCTAAAAAAAGTCCTGAAGCTATGATTAAAACAATGCTTTCTTCTCACCCAGCACTAACAAGCAAGCAGACTTCCAAGTGCTTGGAAAAGCAGGGCCCCACTTCACAGAGGTGGGAGAAGACCGAGAGCAAAGCCTGACCACCAGCAGCCACCTGGAATCTGGTGCTGTGAGCGCTATAGCCAGCTCTGCTGCTTTCATAGGACAACCTCCATCCATCTAAAGAGTCATCTCTGAAATTTATTAAGGCTAAAAAATGTTAGGTTACGTTCAAAGCATTAGAAATGCTTCCACACCTCTCCTAAATTAAACAGTTTAAGAAAAATAAATAACAAAAAACCTCATCCAGACAATACATAACATAAATGAAGCTGTTTGTACAAGGTTCTTACAAAATCTCTCTTTTGTGGAGTACAACTCCACAGAAATGAAGCAGAAACTCCCAGCCTGTCTTTAATTAGCTGTTCCTAGAGAAATAAAAATCTCTATCTGTTACAGAGTGATCTGTTGCTCAAATGATAACTTGCACAACTCTATTTCAGGCCACCTAATAATTGTGCTACAAAACACAGCCTTCAATTCCCTCATTTCCTGATTTTACACTGCTGCGATATTACTCATTCAGAACACTCCTCTATCCAGCCAGAGCTTGAGTATTACAGGGCAACAGCACTTGCAAATGTTGTTTACCCTTCGGGTTTTCTTTTACCATAAATTCCAGTTCTGTACCTTTAACATGTCATTTTCTTAAGCAAGTTGGTTTTCCCATCAGGAATAAGCTTTGAAGAGAGATGACCACTATCGTTACCGAGATGTTTCTCAGAAAACACCCCCGTTCTCATTTCGGAGTGAATCAGCATCATTGCACTTGCAAGCCATCTCAGCTAATTATATTATTCTCAGCCTCACGCTCAGGACTCGAAAGCTGTAGGTCTTCTTTTCCAGATGTCCTGCAGAAAGTCTTTCAACATTTTTCAAAAGGGGATCCTAAGCTTTGCCATATTTAGTTAGGGTTAGACACACCAGAAGAAAGTGTTTTCCAGAAGAAAACAACTACTTAAAAAGAAAAAGCTCTTAAACCTGTACTGAGAGAACACAAAGGAGGTGAGTTTCAGCCATTTCCTCCAGTTCGTGAAGTGGTAATAGAATTACCTAGGACTGCCTCTTCTTTTTTTGCCTGGGGAACTGCAGACAAAGATGGGTTCAAGGCCCATGCTGCCCTGACACAGCCAGTCCAACACATCTGCACAGCACCAGAGCTACCTCTCACGTGCTGTGCAGATGGCCTGCATACACGCAAGCAGGCTCAAGCGTGGGCAAAAGCCCAGCAGTCAGGAATTGGGGATTTCGGGACATCCGACAGCCCAGATGAAGCTTTTGCTCTTTCCTTGACAGCTAAAGTTCTCATACAAAATGTCCAAATCAACTCCTCACCAGGGAAACTCAAAGGTAAGTCAGCTCTAACAACGCTGCCATTGACAATCTGAAAAGTTTTTGAAAGCTCTTTTTGAAGCTCTACATCAGCATTTTTGTGTTCAAACAGAACATGAAATGAGCCAAGCATCTGCCAGTGATGATGAGGAGAGGAGGAAGTACTCCTCCATTCCTGGAAGGGCTCCTTTCAAGACTGACTCCACCACACTCGCACAGTGCTGAAGCTCAAATGTCCCAGCACTCCTCTGGAGGTCACATCTGATGGCAAGTCTTTGGTTTTAGGAAAGCCTCAAGGAAATCTTGAGCACCGTAGATAACTTCCATAGCAAGCTCTTCTGAGGCTGTAGACTATTGCTGAAAATATGACAACAAGAGCACACACCACCACCAATGAGCAGCAAGTCAGATGGAAGTTCAGTGAGTGAGTAGTGGTAACTCCAATCCACTCTGAGCACCCATTTTCATTGTATTGAGCCGCAGTGGCCTCAAGTTTCACAGGAGGCTGAATATTTCTCTCTCCTTGTTCAAGTCTACAAATGGATCTGTAGGACAAATTAATCAAAAGCAAGGCAGCATTTGAAGATTTACACTACGACCTGGGCAGGAGGACTTATAACTGAAAAGTAAGTAGTTCATCTTCAATTCCCATGTAGCTCAGGTCAGGCATAAGCAAGAAATAAATTCTATGGACTGGATTAAGCAAAAGGAAAGGCTATGACCCAAGAACCCTTTCTGACCTTAAAACCTCTTCTAAATTCCTTGCAGTATACTGCTGTTACGTTGATTTGTTTTAGAACAACTACCTGAGCACCTTTTTCAGCTGAAATTAATCTGATTTGGGATTTTATCTTTTAGACAATTCGTCAGTCCCGGCAACAGCTCTTCAAATACATCACTTTCTCTTTTGGTTAAAAAAAAAACAACAAACCAACCAAAAAAACCAAACAAAACTTACTTCTTGTCCACACCACCAGAGTTTGGCACAGTTCATACACTTGATTACAGGGTACTCTACTATGCTATAATTCAGCATTTCATCCAGGCTTCCGGAGGCAGATGACACATCCAGCCAGGAACAACGCCTACCCAACTTAATTACAAGTAAATGATATGTTTCATACCTCTGGAGCAGTGTTGAAATAATGGCTAATCATGTTCTCATATAGAAAGACTCATGCCCCAGTGGCACAGAAACATTAAGAAAACCTTACCCTTCATAAAGGGCAAGGTGGACAGATTACTTGCATTAAGGCTCTGTAATGCTTTCAACATGAAGTCATCTCCACAGATGACACCTGATGGTTATCAGAATGCTCATTATAGGGCTGCTAACACAAGGTCAATCCTGCTCCCCCTGCCAACCACCTAGCATCTTTAAGTCATCAGTGCAACTCCAAATATTTGCACATAATACTGGCAACCTCATCTGAAATGAACATCAAACTGCTGAACAGCTTTTAGCTAACATTCCTGATACACTCCCCCCAACCTCTGCTCAGCTCTTAGGGGTGGAGTTGGCACCTGGACAATTTCAACTCAATGATTACCTCCTGTTTCAATGTTATGAATGAAAGCCTGTAAAGTGATTTCCTGCATCAACACAATCCAGCAGGGAGGGAGAAGACCATTTTCAACCTACATTAACCTCAGACTTATTTAGAAAGAGAAACCATACTATTTTCAGTCTCCATTTGACTAACCCAAGCAAGCGAAGTTTGTCCAGTCTCCTCCCCCAGCATCCTTACAGCCCCTCTGTTGTGCCATGAAGTCACCTTCCTCGAACACAGCACGGGTTGCACACACTGCATCAGATGGCATCGTCCCACAATACTCCTCCACTTGTGCAATACAATCGGTATGCTCCTGTTTCTCCTGGGAGCATCTTGTGTGATACAGCCCAAGCTGATACTTGCTTTCTTCATATCCCAAATCGGTTTCGTGCACAAATTCAGTATCACATCTGCTAACTCCAGAATGGACTTCAGTATTTCCTATTCCTCTTTGAAGGTCTACAGTGTTGTGAGGTGGGTGTTTTGTTTAGTTGTTGTTGTATGGGGTTTTTTCCCACCTGAGGAAACAAGGCTAGAATAAGAAACCCAATTTCCTAGTTTAAACAGGCTGAGAAGAAACTGAATCCTACTCCTTCTGGTACCTGAAAATCATCAATTCCACGCACTAAACCTGATGAAAGCGTTAATATAATAAGGCTTAGCATACTGATCTTCCTATCTTCACTGCCAGTCTCTTAAGCACCTAAATTCTACAATAACACAAACCTTTCTGACTGCCAGATGCTTGTTTAAGTTTATTTTTCTACTCTTTCTTGGGAATTTGGTGGTGGAATGGATTCCAGTTCAGATCTTTTCTCAAAAGGCCACAAGAAACCAAATCACAAGAGAAGGGAACGTGCTGGAACTGATTTCACACATATATTCTGGGAGGGTGGAACTGATCTTTTTTATGACACCAAACGAAGCAATGCATGTTAACACAACAGATTTCAAGCCGTCACAAGTGCAAACAATCTTTCCTCTTCCTTAATAACTGCTCGATCACTTCATAAAACTCCCGTACAACAGCGCACTGGCCATCTGCCTCAGACATCCACAGCAAGACATCCATTCGATGTATTAAAGTTAACAATTGTGAAGCTTTTTCAAAAGCAGTTGCCCATTTTGAAATGGTTAAGACAGCACCCCACTGCTCAAGAATTCAAGCTACTTGCACATCAGGCTGGGGAAAAATGAGCAAGATCAACTAGAGGACACGAAGGTAGTTTCCATCTTAACAACTCTGTGCAGTTGTTTCTGCAGGATGGCGCCTGTTAAGATTCTGGTCTTTATAAATAACACTTCATCACAGAAGAGAGGAGAAATGAAGAGCCCGATAGATTGCCACAGTCCTCATCAATCTCATAATTCCAAGATGCCAAAGACTGTATTTAAGGTACCGATTTTTACCACAGAACGCTATGTTCCCCAGCTTTTCGAGCTAGGCATGACAGCATGGCATTCAATCCCTTTAAAATACAAGTGGCATTTCAACCCAGGTTCTTCCTAATTTCAGAAATACTGCAACCCAAGGAATTCTCATTCTTTCCCTGAATTTGAGGCATTGCTAATTTAAGTCTGTGAGTCAAAAGGTTCAATTTTGCTTGCAAATTAACACAGTCTTATCTAGAAAGTCTTTCTATGTCATGTCAAAGCTAAATGCATCTCCATTTTCACTTTTGCCAGGCTTTAACAGGCTTACGTTTGATCCTCGGAGCCCTTCCCTTTAATGGAATGAAAGGAAACTTGATGGTCTGATCCATATGAGCACACAGACCTTGAGGAAAAAGCCTCAAGTCAAAGAAGCACTTTGGACTTGGCCATTCCTATTTTGCTGATCTAATTCAGTTTAGGCAGAAGGCACAACATTCTTAAGGCAAAAGGTTTCACAAATAGTTTTACCTATTACAACCTTTACAAGCCATTACCACTGCCAGCCCTCTCACCTTGGGAATGAGAGGGGTTCAAGGTCACAGGCCCAGCCCATAGCAAACCCATCCGTCCGTCAGGCTGCAACACAACCATGTCCATGTCCTCTGCAGGCCACATTCCTCTCCTACATTTTCCCATTTGGTGACTGATCTCTCCAATAACAGAAATGCTCAATGTCACTGAAACAACATTGTTGCCATGAAGGTCAAAAAGCCAGAAGGAATATACAAAAAAAATAAACTGAAATTCCTAAATCCCCAAATTACTGGGCACATTTTACATCACACACGTGGTGACATGAATGACACATGAATGAATCACAATTTTTGAGTCTTAAATGCATGAGATAAGCTAAAATGTCCTTGTACGTAATGCTCGTAATCAAAGGGCTTTTCTTGTTGGTTTGTCAACTGCACTAGCATGGTTGCTTACACAAAATATTGATTTAACTCGTACCCATAATTTTAAACAGCTACAATGTATTGGGAGACATGATGAGGCAGATGTGTGGCTTCAAAAATTATTTACTTGCTGAATATTAAGGGCTGTATTTCTGGACATCTTAACTACACGCTAGAGAAGCCCATTACAATTACTTTTTGCAGCAAGCTGCTAAAGAAAAAAGAAATTACACAGACATCTTGTGGAATATTTCTTCAAAATAACGAGCCATTCCCATAGAGGAATTTACAGGTACGAAACAAGCCATACACTAATTTGCTACACAGCAAACCAATGACTGAAATTAATGTCTGCCTGGACAAAAGTTGTTAAAATATTCCACCATCACATTTGTAAAAATATAGAAGTAATGTTTACTACTTGAAAAGGTGCTGATTTTTTCCCTGTAGGGGAAAAGCATTTATCAGCTTAGACCAAGATATTTTAAATTTCATTTTGTTGTAAAGAGTGTTCCGTTTTCTAAATTCTTGTTAGCCTGGGTCGCCAATGGCAATAAGAGCTACAGATACACTGCACTGATATTTGGGTTTAGGGCAAAGTGGAAGAGCCCTCCTAATAATCCACTTAATACATTTCATGCACAGTTAATCTAGGAACTACATTTGCCTTTAAGAGTATATAGGACATTCCAAGTAGCACATCCCCTTTGCCAGCATCAGAAGTCTAATAAGAAAAGTTGAAGACTTTTTTTTTTTTCAGAGATTCTTTGAAAGGACCTTAGATGGCTTTCAGCTTCCCTTTTGCTTTTACAGAAAGAAGCTATGCTTAAATTTTCAAGTGAGACTAGTAATATTTGGATACTTCAGGTATTTTGAAGGATGTGATTTTTAAGAACTTAGCATTTAACACATGAAATTTTTTTTTTTAAAGTCTATAAAAATTCATAGTTTTTTTAAACTATACAATTTTGGAGGCACACAAAATCATGGGCCCTTTCTGAAAATTTAGTTCTGCTCCCCAGCCTTTACCTATCCCACTTGTTTCCCATTCCATGTTATTCACTATCCTCTATGACTTTCCAAGATGACTTTCCAAATTCCCTCCCTGCCACCCAAAAGAGACATTCTCCCATCATATGGGCTTAATGTAAAGTAGCCCTCTCCTTGCTTCATTTGCTTCTTTCCCCCCACTCATACCTAATATTTAGCGCTGGTTGACATGCGCGATCAAACTCATCTTGGCAGAAACCGTCCATTTTACAGATCACAAAACTGAGGCAGACGGTCTTGGCAGCTCTCAAATTCGACGGCAGCTGGAGCTGCTCACAACTTCAAGCCGGTTGTAACGCAGACCTACTGGGTCGTCGTGGCAGAGACGGACGTGGGATGCAGCGAGTTAAGACCTCCTGTCTACAGCTAGGACACGAAACCCACCACAGAAGCAAAGGAAGAACACTGCAGCTGAGCCGCTTTGTTCTCATGCAGATATGCACTGAAGAGACTTTTTTAAAATATACGACACCCAAGAAGAGGCAGACTGAGATGGTTTTATCCTGGCTTGGCAAGTCACGGTTCACCTCTGCAATTTGTAGTATTCCATTCTCAGTAAGGTGCATTGTCAGCTCTATCCCCATCATTAAACACACTGGTAAAAGCTCCAAGGTGCAGCAAGATCAGTTTAACCTGTTAACTAGCTATAATTGCCTTTTATACCCTTGCAGTTTATAACACATTATCTAACGGGTCTTCAAAATGCACCTTTTCCCTAGTGTGCACAAATAACAAGCTCACATGGGTCCAATGCACCATCAGCAGGCAGACTAGATCCTGTTCCCAGACCCATCTGAACAGAATACCCCCAGAAGTCAATGTGGGGATTTATCCAATAAGCTACAAATTTTCATCCTGCAAAATACTAAAGGGTAGACAAATTGCCCCAGAAATGCTGCACACAGGCTTTTTGCTTGAAAACTGCCGAATTTTGTGAGACATCATAACCCTGGATTAAGACATACATAAATCCCAAACTGCTGTTCTGTTGTTTTTCAAACTGATAAGGAGCAAACATTTAAAAGAATCCTACATATTTCAGTGGTCCTGGAATTAATGCACTATTGCAACAGATGGCAAGTCAGCTGCCAAAAATGAATATGAAACATAATATTTAATGCATAATGGTTATTTTTCCCCAAAAAGATGCAAGCACATCCCTTTTTTATTATTATTATTTTGGCAGTGAAGACAAAGCCTATTGTGTTAAAATAACAATCCCTTCCAAAACCCACAGTTTGGGACCAAGTAGGTGCAACTGCTGAAGAGAGACAGCTGAGTCAGCTACATTCAATTCCTTCTTCAACTCCTTCCCCTTCAAGGAGACTCTTAGGTAAATGTATTTCTTGAGAGAGAATAGTCACAGCAACCTGGAAGCCGTGCAGGTTCGGTGTTTAGGAACAGATACAGATCAAGGCAATAAACTGCAAAGAAATTTGGGAAATGGGAAGGAGAGCAAAGCAAGACGGATTTGGTCCCCATAGTAAGGGAATGCACAGATGGGTCTACTTAGATCTGCAGTAAGTACCGTCATGTCATGTTTTTGTTTTCCTTACTTTATTTCCTTTCCTGTCAAGAATCATTTTAATTCAGATTGTGTGTCAATTTGCAAAACACCACGGTCAATTATGAGTTATCGAGAACCAATAAACTGGCAACAGTACTTCTGAGTTTTGCCGGAAAACAGGGAACTTTTTTCCTGGCTACACAGACAACGAGCAAAAGATATTTTCCCCAGGACACTCTGTCAAGAATAGACTGAAAAACCCCTGACTGCAGGCAGTAAGACTGCAGCAAACTATACAATAGGACTATTACTGCACTGAGTACAGTCAGTGACAGTCTGAAAAGTAAACATACCTGAGACAAACGGTAGGAAACTGGGGAGTGAAGCTCACCAACATTTTGTAGGAAAGTTAAAAGCGTCAGTTGCTTGTTATCGTAAAGAAAACATTTCAATGCTTACAGCACTAAAGAAGGAAAAGGGAAATATTGTCTACTAAAATGAGGATAAAAGCGCTTACTGTCCAGCTCATGCACACATTCTGCTTTTCACAATACACTTCATTTTCCTCTTTCGGTTTTACTCTTCAGCAATGGTCAAAGCTTTGTCTACATGGCAAAACTAAATCACTGGTGACAAATGGGTGCAGCCAAATGCTATTTCCTTTGTCTACACTTGTAATGAGAGACATACCCTGCTCTGGTTCAGCTGCACCCCTCGTTGTCAACTTTTTTATTTAGCGCACCAAGGAGAGCCCAAACAATTTGGAAAGAATGATTTAAGCTGAGTGGGTCCCACCCGGCTCCTCCAGAACACACACGCAGAACCACCAATACAAGAAAAACATGTAAAAATTATTAGGAAAATGAACAGTAAAACCCCACCAGATCTGGCAAAGGGATTGAAAACATCTGAAGTTACTTAAGTGTGGTGACCAAAAAAAACCCCAACCCAATTGCCCAAGTTACAGTCGTCCATTTCTCCTTCACTTTGTCAGAAGGAAGTCCATGATCAAGAAGCTAGTGACAATGTCAGTACCAAATTCTTACTTATTCTACATGAAAAAAATCATAAGCCTTACAAACAGCAAGAAAGCATCATAGAGCTAATTTGAAAGGGACTCTGCCACTTGCCCTATAGAAGGCAAATCCAACTAATGCTGATTGCACTAGTGATGTCTACCACGACTTTAAATCATGTCGATATTCCCTCTCACACTTTAGCAGCCAAAAGAATTACAATCTGCTCAGATTAATGCAGTACACCGTCACTAGGCTGGCAATTAAATCCCATTTCTGAGACTGTGTGATCTCAGTCACCAACATCTGCAAATATCTTTACAACTTGTGTAATAGCTGGCCTCAGATCTTGATACACCAAAGTAAAAAGGCCTTTTTAATGGCTCTCACGTTATTTTGGACTTACAACTTCATGATGACAGCAGCTTCTCAAAACAGCCCATGAATCAAATTTATTATCCAGTTTTTCATGTGGGATTTTCTTAAGTCTAAGCCAATGGAGCAACAACGAATCAAGGTCATTGTTTATATTGCATGAGTAAAAATTAGCCACCTGTTTAAAAATTTTTCTTTTGACATTGAATGGTATTTGGTCTCACAGACTTTTGACATATGAAGCATTCAGCAGTTCTACACATCTGAGAGTGCGTGGGAAAACACTCTCAAACAGCATCTCTGCCTTGACTTAAAAAAAAAACAAAACAAACAAAAACCAAACATGTCAGCCATCCTACTGCTTCCAACATCAGTAGTTAACATGAAAAAGACAATCCAATTGCAGGAATTAATTTCCTCCCCAGCAGTATCATTAAATATTTAAGCAGATCATTGATTTTCAAATTATGGTTTAGTGGTAAAAACAGCAGCGCAGGATAATCTTTTTGCCATACGGATCAGAAAAGGGACAGCGCGTTATGGGCTTTGAAAACACAGTCTAGCTTTACAAATCCATTGAGGAAAAAAGAAAGAAATACTGCCTTCACCAACCATAAGATGTTCAGATAACCATTTCTTCCCTTAGATTAGAGCCTATCTATGAGGCATAATAAAATGTATGCTATAGAGGCCTGAATAAGGAATGTTACCTTTAAAAATTCCAATCATCTTTTACTTCTTCAACAGAACTTGCAGGGCATAACCAATACACACACCACCTAATAATAACTGCAATGAAAGCCAGAAAACTTTGCTTGAAGTGCATCCCCACCAAGTTTCTCTGCAAGCGACCCACAGCCACCCACAGCAAGCACCTGAATTACAGCACAGGACGGGGCTAAGACGATGCCCAGCAGAAGTGGGCATGCTGCAGGCAGTACCTCCTTGATCCGCTTCACGAGCGCATTCTGATCAAAGGCGACCGCTTCTGCGCACTGGTGAAGGTGATCTTGGTACCGGAGACACAGCTGCAGCACCTGCTGGGGGTCCAGCTTCTCCAGTTTGGTGTTGGTCGGAGAGGTCTGCCCGCTGAGGAGTCCTACAAGGCAAGGAAAGGACCCAAGTTAATCTGACCGTTCATATAATGAGTCTGGTAGCAGAACAAACCTGGAAGAAAAGCTTTATAAGGGGTAAAGAAAAACTGAATCAGGATCTAAGGCTACTGAATGGACTTCAGCAATGTAATAGTCCAGTGAAGGCTAGAAGTGGGAAGGGCACAGATTAAAGATTTATGGATGTTTAGGATTTACAGCAGTGCAAAGAACAGTCTGCCATACAGCTTAGCCCTCCTTGACAGAACTTAACACACAGACTTTAAACGCAGGTCCACAACGCACATCAGCTTGGTCTTCAGCAATACACTGTGGAAAGCGAGTCCTGTTTCTTCTCCTCCACAAGCAATCCTGAACTGTGGAAGATGAACCCCCTCCTCATTTATGTATGCCAGAAAGGGAAGAAGTTGAGATCTGCATTCGCATATGGGCACAGGACTCAAACTATTTTACTAGAATCATGCTGTCAAAACTAGAGCTCTAAAAATGCACTGGTCTCCTGAAACAAACCTGTATAAAAAATGACCTAAGTTACATTATTAGGAGTGAAATGTCCATGTTTTGCCTAACTTTGCCTTTCTAAAGCTTCACAACCCTTTCATCTTCTAAGATATTTTCTTTACAGTCTCAAAGACTAGCAATATACTCACAAGACAAAAAGCTCACTGAATAAAAACGTATTAAAGACTTAAAATTGGGACACTGGTTATATCCAAGGGAGTAAAACTGTCCAAAGAAGTTTCTCCTGCCCGTTGTTTGTGGCCTCCACAGTGCAACTTGAGAGCCCTTGCTGAGACCAAGCATACACGTGCCATACTGACCGCTTTCCCCAAAGTGGCTGGAAAAAATGATGCTAAACTTTAAGACCATCCTGGTTTTGCTATTTCATTCCTTACTTTCAGTTCATTTTCCTTCAGCATTAGCACAATGTTTTTCTTGTTGGGCCACCATCTGTGACAAACAGCACATACACGCAATCTGCTTTTCCCAAAACATCCGTCAAGCTATGTAAACCGAATTCAGTGACTGCACGCATGTACCCTTTGGGGCTCTCGGTTTACAGACAGGAAAAGACATTAAAACAGCAAATGTAAGCAAGTATCATGCTAAGCAATTAAAAAAAAAAGTAATAAATGTTTGTTACTTGGATTGGAAAAGTTCTTCTAAGAACGTACCTCAGTGGGAAATGGAAACTATTTTGGATGGCCCCCATGCCTATTGGAAGCTACAAATTGTGACACAGAGATCTTGCCAAAACACAAGAACAAGCTAGAAACCAAGACATAAGTCAGAAGTATCTTATGAATTTGAGAAAGTTAAACCTCTCTGAAAACATTTGCAGACAAATGAAAACTAGGGCAGCAGCTCCATCAGATACAATGAAATAGGTTTACTTTTCATCAACACTCAACGTTTTATTCTCTCAGGATGCTCTTAAATTACCCTTCACAGGAAAACTTGTCTTTCCTGATCTTAAGAGCATAAAAAAAGGGTAATTTTTTACGGACTTGTTGCCCATTACAGTTGCGCTGCCTGAGTCAAGAGGTCAGGAGAGGAAACAGACGCTTAACCATTTAGTCTCAAAACCCCGTATTAGCAACAGTCAAATTATCTTTTATGTTTAGAGAGAACCATCTCAAACAAAATCTTAGGTCCAGGAATATCACTTGCAAATCTTTCAAGACTGATTTCAGCTGAAGTGCAAAACTTTAAAGAGAACAGCCCCACTGAAGGAAATATGACCTTTTTTAAAATGTATACATTACATGTTTTAGTACTTCCTCAGTTTGTTAATAATGATCTCCTATAAAATTATCTTGTCAGGATAAGTGTTCAAATCACGTCGTTAACTTTTAATAGGTTGAACATTCACATAGGAATGAAGAGTTCAGTATACACCTGAGGCAGTTACCCTGTTTCTGCACCAAACACATGATGCTATCAACCAACAAATTTTCTTTTATTATTAATCTCTCACCAACTTCAAGAGGAGGAAGAAAATTAGACTCTATTTAAGAGATTTCATTAACAAGAAGTGTGTATTTTGGCTAACTTATGCTGCTTATAAGAATTTTGAAGCGGAATAGGCCAAGGACTGTAAAATGAGCTATAAAGGAACATGCTACTCACACTTATCTTATGTACTTATAACCTTACAGAGGTTATATAATGTTAAAAACAAAATTAATAAACTGTAAGGAGCCTCTAATTCACTATCCAGAAAAACACAACCTCAAGTGAAGGGAGACTAACTGTTCAGCTGGAGTTCCTTCATCAAAAGGCAGAGGTGGGAATACAAACCAGTACAAATGTTTGGAGGAACAATAAAAAAAACAAACAGCATATGATGCTTAAAGACAGACTATGGTATTATTTTGGGCGATGCAGGAGGGAGAAGCCAAAGGAATTAGCTTGTCCCAAGACCTCTGCGCTCATGCTGACCACGCCAGAGAACAATTTAGCTTCGAGTTTCAACTTGAAAGAAAGGAAAACGTAAACAGCTGCACACAAAAGGCAATGCAGCCTTCTACCTGGCAGCAATTTCCATTGTCAAAAAGTCAATCCACTATTTCTTCTTGTTCACAGTAACTACTTACTACCTATGTTATAAATATTAACATTTTATTAGCATTAACATCACCCCCTAGTCCACTATTGTAAGACCCCATGATGCATCCACCTTTGGGGCCCCCAGTACAAGACACACATGGACCTGCTGGGGTGGGTCCAGAGGAGGGCCATGAAAATGGTCAAGAGGGATTGAACACCTCTCCTATGAGGACAGGCTGAGAGAGTTGAGGTTGTTTAGCCTGGAAAAGAGAAGGCTTCAGGGAGACCTTACAGCAGCCTCTCAGTCTTTATATGGGGCATGTAAAAAAAGAGAGAGACTTTCTGCCAAGGCCTGTAGGTGACAGGACAAGGCACAATAGTTTTAAACTCAATGAGGATAGGTTTAGACTGAACTTGAAGAATTTTTTAATTTATTTTTTTTCCCCACAATGAGGATGGTGAGACACTGGCACAGGTTGCCCAGGGAAGTTGTGGATGCCCCCTCTCTGGAAGTGTTCACGGTCAGGTTGGCTGGGGCTTTGAGTTGCCTGATCTAGTGGGAGCTGTCCCTGCCCATGGCAGGGAGGTTGGACTGGATGACATTTAAAGGTCCCTTCCAACTCTAACCATTCTGTGATTCTATGATTTTATTAATTCATTGCCTTTTATTTTGTTTTGGCAAGTCAGCAGCTTTGCTCCAAAAAGAGCAGATGGCAACAGTAAGTCATCTTGAAACTTCATGGAAGAGAGACTGCAGTCACTCAGATCCCAGCGAGGTTTTACCAGGGGAGCTCAGAGGTTCGGAGCACAGATACCCAGGGCAGTGCACAACACAAGCCAGATCTCTTCCCTTCCTCCTCTCCCTGGCAGCAATCAGTGAGCACAGACGTGCTTAGCACAATACCTACTCCACAAGCTCTGCATTTCAGAGACAGCAGCGTGCTTCCCTATATCCATGAAAAACTTGAGACCCACAGGAAAAACCCTGATCCAAAAGTGAGACACAGAAAAGGGTAGGGGGTTAAAAAGGGTGTCGCTGGTGTCCTCTGTTCCTATATTAACACAGAGTTGAGCAGATCATCTAAAAGCCTCCAGCAGATCAGCAATGAGAGAGGTTCATTTTTTAGAGCAAAGATGGCCAGCCCTGTGAACCTCCAGGTATTATTAAACAAGACTCCACTTGAAAATCATTGCTTCCTTCTTAGAGCCTTATCCCACACTTTGAACTCTCCACTGAACAGGGCCTTCCTTCAGTGACTGGTCTGCACATGGTTTGTAAGAGGGTATGAGATCATATCTACTGCAACAAAATATTTATTAGGTCAGTCTTACAAGTGCCAAAAGGGGGAGAGAGACAGAGGTTGCCAAGTCGTTCAGACTACCTCTCAAAACAGCCAAACTTGAACCTGGTCACCAGCACATCTCAGAGCAAGTAACCGGTGAGCACGTCTCTCATCGCTAAGGAAAGGGTGCTCCTCTGACTTCATCTGTGGGATTATTACTCCCCAATCCCTAAGAGCACGGTTCTGCTCTTAAACGTGAGCAAAAAAGCACCTAAAGTTTTAATTTCTTATTAAATTGAATAATCCTTTTTCAAACTGTTGGTTCTCTTCCAAAGAGGAAAGCACACCAGGAATCATCTTCACGCTGTCTGAAACCTAAAGAGACTGTTTGGCACACGATGAGTAATGCAACGCACCCCAGCATGATACAGAGAGGTGGCGTGGAGAACGTTGTGGCTTGGGGAAAACAAAAGAGGGAAACAGAAGGACCACTGCAGAGCTTTAGTACATGGACCAAAAATTATTTGGCAACTGCCAAACATGCAGTCTTGGCTATCAAATTACACCATTAACCAAGTAAGAAGACAGTCCACATTATGTACCTGCCACTACCAAGTCAAGATCTCCCACCTATTCTGGATACATCTGATCTGTATCAGCCTGCCCATGAAGGTGATAAATGGCAACCGGGACAAAAACACATTCACATTTCAGCTCCTAAATGGTGCTTTAGAAAAAAACAACCCAATGCACCAAGTATGTCGTGCATAGAGAAATATCATTTATCACTACAAGGCTAGCTGACCCACAGACTTGACAAATCTGTTATTGTTTCCATACTCCTTGGCAAAGCAGAGGCATGTTAAAACCATTATCCTCCTACTTAGTCATCTCCTTGTTGGTTCCAGGTCAACATACACTTCCAACAAATCACATCCTACTGAGCAGAAGAAAGCTGTTAGTTTAAAAAGCGTTCTTATGACTAGAACTGAAGTTCCTGAAAAAATGCTTTACATGCTGCACTGGTTTTACATACACACAGAATGTAGCTAACCACCACAGTTACGTTCTGCTTCCTTCATGGACAATCCTAACAACAATTTGAGTGCCTTCCAATCTGAAAGGTATTACCATTTCTTTTTGACTTCTGTATTTCCACTTGTCAACCCCCTTTTCAGCCAGCAACAGCAGACGTTACAAAAAGAAAACCAACAGGTCCACAGTTGTTAATTTATTACTACACACAGCAAAGCACATGATGCTGTGGTCTCATTACTAGTTTTAAGGCCAGAAAGGGTTGTTGTCATCAGCTAACCAATTTTCCTGTGGAAGAGGAGAGAGGACTTTAAAAACAACCCCTTACTTAATCAGACCAGAAGTCCGCCTTGCCCAGGATACTGCTTCTAACATTTGACAACATTTAGAAAACAATGTCTTTATCAGTTTTTCTCCCTCTTCCACAATCTTCCCACCTCCAAGAGTTATCAATAACAATTTCAGGTGCAAAATACTGTGCTCAGTAAAGCTGTGATACTTTAATTTCACTAATCCCTTTTTGAAAGGTATACATTTATCTCCATAATATCCTGTGGAAATAAGTAAGATGCTTATTTACACACAGCATGAAGGAAACTCTTCGCCTGCTTCACACTTGCTACCCTGGAGTAGTTGTGCTGTGACACAACAGAAGTCTACAGCACAGGGTTTACTTTCTTGTGCTGTCTTCCCAAGCTGAAGAACTTCAGTGAGCAGTCTCTGTTCCCACAGAAGACTGAACTTCTCTGATCATCTCATAACACCTTCAAATACCTCTAACCTGAGGCCTAACTTCACTCTTTTAAAACCAAGTTCCTCTTCTACAGTGTATAACACTTATACCTCTACCAACCCAGCTGCTTCTCTAATTGCTACCCCTTTGCTGGACCTACTCATCAGCCTTTTTAAGAGCAGGCATTACAGTGTACTGCACACGTCGTCACCTCCTCTCCTGAGAGCAAGGTTAAAGGAAGCAACAGATTACACACCACGATTAGCAATGGCTTGTCAGCTTCACAGAGGTGCTCCCAGCCCTGGTACCTGTTTCTGGAGGTTAATTACTCTGTACATTACCAATTTTTTCTAAAACCTCTTCTGTGAATGCTTCTCATTCATCCTTTTAAAGAATGACATACTTCTTTGGTAGTGAACACTGATTCAGCTAGTTGATTCTGCTTCTCTGAAATTCTTCTCTGAAGACAGCCCACGGACTCTTCAGTAAGCTTCCAGTGAATCTAAAAAGTCTTTATTAAGCATATACCAGTAGAAAGCTGTTTCCAAGGAATTTCTACTCTGGTGTCCTGATGATTTCCTATTTAACCTCCTAGAGTTTGTGATCTTTTGCTCTCCTAACACAAGTTTCTTTTTGCCTTTTTTTGGTGTGGATATCTTTTTGCCTACAGCTCCCTTCACATTGCTTTAACTACACGATTATTCCCCTCTCCCACACTCCAAAATCACCTGTGCTGCCTGGCAATCACCTTATTTCTGCTGTTCCCAACTTTCCTCTTACTACCCTCATTCTTTATGAAACTCTTCATAAATTTAATCCAAGACAGTAAAACTTTGTCAGATCTTCTATTCCTCACTGAATTTGAGTAGATAATTATTACTATTAATATAATAGCATTGAGTCATTTCATTCACCCTCATTAAGACAGCATTAGTTTTAGTTTAAAAAGCATAAGTGTTTTTCAAGTTTCCAGGAATTTTCCTGCATTCCAAGAGTATTTAAAAACAATCAACCCCACAACTTGCCTCCTCAGGCATTTCTAAAGCTCTTGGGTAGAAGCTACCCAGTCTGGCCAGCTTCTTAAACCAAGTCTGGCCTCAGTGGCCACAGATAATCTATTACAGTCGCCTTTCTTGTCAGTATTTGCATGGGGAGATTGTTTTGTCACTACCTTCAGGCATCCTAAATACCAAAAAAAGATCCACATAGGAAACAGATGAAATTACATCCCTGAAGACTGAGTCTTCTTTCTTGACTATTACTGCTTACACAAGTTTGGAGGCAGCAACTTGTTATTAGTGGAGATAGCTTCTCCATGCAGAAGGACGTCAATATGGCCTACAGAAAAGAAATAATTGCAAGTGTATGTGCAGCAGAATAAAAAGCATTAAAATACATCCAAACAGATACGGTTATCAGATTTACAGGGCTCTTAATGACCAAATGCTTTGAATTTTAATTGTGTACTTCTTCTCTCATTCTTGAAGGCCAACAGAAGACTACATTTTCAGCAAGACCTGAGGAGCCAAAATACCTTTTCGGGGGGGTCATCTTGTTTTGTTGTGGAGTTTTTTGGTGGGGTTTGTTTGTTTGGATGGGGTTTTTTTAGTAACATCCCAGTTAGGAAACATCAGAATTTCCCACTCAAACTGGGAAACACAGGCCTCCCTTAAGAAAAGGGCATACACCATAGAATTAGTAAAAGTCAACCATAAAGAAACTGAAAAGAAAAAAAATAAAAATAAAATAAAATCATTGTTACTCACCCAAAAACCTTTAAGCTCAAATGTGGATGATCTTTTTCACAGACGAGTTTATTGTCTAAAAATCTTACTGATAAAACACCTTGTAATAAAACACGTATTTGCTCCAAGACAAAAGTTGGCTTTGTCAACTGTGTATTTTCAATTCCTTTGAACTTTATTGGGAGAACACAATGACTGTAGCCAAACTGAATAGCTATTATGTGAGGAAAGAACATGTTTGTATTGTGGCAAGGAATGTTGGCTGTAACAGCAGATTTTCCCTCTACTTTGGAGTCAGTACCATGTGATCGTTTACTTCTGCATGGATGACAGATGGGCTGAAGACTCATCTTGTCACATCGTTTAACAGGCAACTTTTCTGATCGCAGAGCTCAAATATGCTCTCAGTATGAACACTGCACCTCAGCCTCCTAACGCAGTGTAAGCTATTGCCTAAGACATTACTCACTAAGATAAATAAATCACCTTCCCTTTTGTTCCTCCACTGCTTGTCTTAAAAAAAATACATTAAGATGATCTAAGATATTCAGGCTTGTATAAAAACATCATTTGCTACAATTCTAAGATAAAACCCCTGCACTCTTACAGATTTCCATCTATTAAGGTCACAACTTACATTAGAAGAAATTGTGATTCAGAGGTGGTTTTGTGTTATTATTATTTCCTACTGAGGCTCATTTTTCCTTAGGACTAGGTCTTGCAAAGATTTCTATACATCATTAAAGCTTTCTCCCGTCACATAGGGATGGCTGTACAGAACCAATAACACACACAATTTTTTGCCCCACTGAAGCCTGCAACTTCTCTGATGCAATGACTTTTGCCCCATGCTTTGTATGATCCGTACAGCTGTTAGCTCAGAGTCTGGTCACAGCCAGGACTTTGAAGACTGCTGCAAAACACACATGTTTCAGGGGTGCAAAAAAATTCTACATTAAAATTCCCACTTAAAAAGAAACAAAACAGAAACAAATCAGAAATGCTTCCTCATTTGGAATTTCAGAAATCTGCATGTCCAACAGGACAAAACACTGAGATGCAATCTGTGGTTATTTAGTTGTGCCTCTCTGTAAGTATGAAATTGCTGAGTGTTACACCTTCAAAAAGTCACCAGCAGATCCAAAAAAGCACATCTACTGATGCTCTTCTTTTGAAGCTTCACTAATGTCACTTTTTAAGATGAGGAACTGAGGCTCCAAGAGATTAAATTATTTATCTGAGACCACATGGAAACTGCTGTCCCTTGGCCTAATGACTTCACGGCCAGAACATCCCTTCCCTCCCCTTGCCCTCAAATACCAAAGGCCAGCTTGAAGCCTGCTTTCCTACAGCACCGTCAGCACCAAGCGTCGACACGGCCTCTCCTACCCAGACTCTCAGACATCGACTAAAGGTTCAGAGAAGACAACCAGCACAGACCAAGAGCTTCTTCCCTCCGCCTCCCACATACACGCTCCACAAAAGGGAAGAGGTCTGACTCCCATCTCCCTTCTCGTGTGCCTCACCACTGCTCTTGGACAGAAAACCATTCACTTCACTGAAACCACAGAGAACTAAGCCTGTGGTTTTCCTTTTCCTCTGGGGTAGCAAAAGAAATCAGAGCACCAGGAGATCAAAACCCAGAGCTAGTCAGCTAGTCCCAGGAGAGGCAGGAGAGAGGAAAGGAAAGGACAGAGGGGGATTTCTCCATTTCAGCAACAGTGAGCTGTCACTTCAGGTTTTTTATGCAGGCAAACCACTGAGAGAGTCTCAACTTTACCTGTCCATCCTTTTTCCTTGAAATAATAAGACCTTAACTACCTTTTTGCATCTCTGTTCCACTGCAAAGTTTGGCTGAAATTTGCCAGCACATGCAACATTTTCTAGGTTGTAGATGGAAGAGAAAAGGGATAGTGGGAGCAAATAAACTAAATTTCTTGTAAATAAAATTAAAAAAATCTACAGGCTAAAACTCATTCAATTCCTTCTATTATGAGTAATAAAGAATAGCCTCACAGCAATCTTTATTTTATTTTAGCTACAAGTGCATGGATATTCATCCACATGACATAACATACTAGCAGGAAAAAAAAAGAAATAAAACCAAACCAACAAAACAAAAAACCCAAAAACCCCAACAACACCACTGCCTCTGAGCACAAGGGCACCCCCGTGAAGTTGGGGCATGTCTGCTGTTCCACACTAAGCAGCCTGTGCACACACACTAACCCCAAGGAAATTCGGAGGGGGCAGAGTACACCATGCTGCCTTCATGAAGAGGCAAAAGCACACACACAGGCAATTACTGCAGCGTAGCCGAAGTGCTGCAAGCCAGAGTTCACCACCTAGTTTTCTCCATGGTAACTTATTCATCTGCCTTGCGCCTGAGACCATGGTACAGGAAAGACGATTGAAGGCAAAGTGGCCAAGCACACAGAGTCAGATTACATCTATGGCACTCATGTAAGTGAGGTATGCTTCTTCAACCAGTAACATCATTTACTAAATTAACTGATACCACCGTCTGTTGCCTTTCTCCAAACCTTCAGGCACTTTCTTCAGATGTCAACTTGAGAGTCTGCTGTTTGCAATTTATTGCCACAGCATGGCATGGAGCAAGACTGATAAACAGGCCATCTACTTACAGAGCCATATATACCACTGCTTCACCAGCATGACTTATGAAGGGCTGCACTACTCAGGAGTGGAAAAGCCCAAGCGGGGCTGATGAAACTTCTTAAATTATGCAACCCATACTTACATAGCTCATACAGCATGTATTTCACAGAAATTAAGTAACTGCCCTTACTTTTTCTTATAACAAGTTTAACTGTGTGTTTATTATGATAAGTGGTTATCTACTAGCAAGTCCATTAGTGAGTAAAGGAGAGAGAGGCCTACCCACTGCATTTCTCCTGTTCACTACAAAACAAGTAAGCATCACTTTGGGAACTTGACTGCCCTCAGGCACTTACTTCTTTGGAAAACCCACTGCTCAAACAGCACAAAAATACTCAGAAAGAGCCATTTTCTTTTTAAATAATCCTACATTTCTTCTGTGAATGCCTGCTGCTGAAGTCCAAACCAATGCTTCCATCCCTGTCCTCTCTCCCACTTGCACTTAAATCTTCAGGTTTTGCTCCTAGCTTCCCAATTCAAGTGAGCGAAACTCAAGCACTGTTCTACTTTTCCTTCTCAGTCTGTTCTGATTCTTTTCCTGCATCCATTATAACTGATTTCAGAAGTAATTCAAGAGATACAGTGGATGTCATTTTCCCAGAAGGACTGGTATCTAAATAACTAACTATTACTGTTCCCAGCATTGTATTACAACATAAGGGTATTTTCCATGGCCAGAAGGAAACATGGAGCTCGGATGAAACTATAACAACTGAACTTAGGATACTGAAATTACTCAAAAGCTGAGTTGGGGAGAGAAGGAAACAACAACACACACGCTATTTACTTTTGACAGTGTTTAAACATGCAGCTTTGTGGGGCTTATTAGGGCATCAAAAACATTCACCAGTTACACAGAAATATGTGGCCCGCTGTGCTCTGTATTATATCCATGTTTATAATCTCCTGTCAAATACTGTCAAGTGGCAAAGCGCCTTGAAGAAAGACAAAGCACAATAAGCAATCCCTAACAAGAAGTGTTTTAAAATACTCAGAGGAGAGGGAAGAAAAAAATAAAGCAAATTGCACCTCCTCTGTAGTAAACAGTTTACATTCCCTTTGCACTTCAGTAAATGAACTCACTAGTAAAATATTATGAAAGAGCATCATCTTACTATTAAGCTGCTACTTAAGCAAGTGTTGAATACCTAATGACACCACTTGTGTGATCCTGTCTTTATAGGAAATCTGTAGGTAACAGCAATCTAGGAGCACTACTTTTATCAGCTACAACAATTAACAGCACGGGGTTAGAGAGCCTGGGAGCTTCTCAAGCTCCATGTCCCCATGCTCGAGGACCACGACTGAGTCCCAGCATGGCCATCAGCCCAGGGAGATGCATCCTGGGGCAGCCCCAACAGCTTCCACATTCTGCCAAGAACGTGATACCCAGAATAAAACAATTCATATCTCCCTCCACTTAACCCCTCCCCAAACAGTGCAGCTGTAAAAACACACCTTCCCCTCTTATTTTTTAACTCTCACACAGCACGAACCTATTTCCTAATTCTGTCATGGAAAGTATCAGTTATTTTATCGCAAAACTTCACTTCCTTACTGTAACTTCCCTAAATACATGGTAGGTGGAGTTCTGCTCATCCTAAATCCTGTCTCCCTCAAAATACCTATAAGGTCTATTACAAGACCTATAAAGACTTTATAGCTGGAAAGAACCCTAGCAAAATAACATCCTGAACTGACCTTAGGGTGCTCTGCCACTGAAAAGAAGATGAGTCTTGTGGCTCTGCCACCCCTTCCTGCCATGCAGGCCAGGCCCTGTCCTTGTGTCAGTTCTGTTTCTCAATTAACTCCTCCACATATGGATTCAGCTCACCAACCTATCCAAAAACTAGCCACTCGTCACTATTAGTGACCCAGCAGCCCAGCAAACCAAACTGGCTCACAAAGGGGCCAACGAGCCTCAGAAGCAGCACAAAACACAGTGATAGGTTTGGCCTTCCTCCTCTCAGTTGTAGGATCAGCTCAGCACATCTCTGGAGATGACCCAGAGACAGACGGACAGACAGACATTCTTCCTCCGTCTGGGGCAGAGTCTGGCATGCAAGATTGTAAGACCCCTCCACAGGTGCAGGACTCAACGCTCAGTATCCTCTAACTATGCTAAGAGAAGGAAAAAAATGTCATGTTATGGATAAGTACAGCATCAAAGTATCACCAGTTAAAGCAAACGTGGGTACCTGAGGACATCCATTAACTCCTTCTGCTTCTACCACTAGGAAATATGCACAACAGCCAAATAAAACTAAAGACACTGAATATTTACTTAACTGTAGAGTATTTTATCACAGAATCACAGAGCATTAGGAGTTGGA
>NW_010200711.1:6012-24880 GCF_000695765.1 Mesitornis unicolor | reverse complement strand
TGCACTCGATCCCACTGTCCATGTTGCTGACCAATTGGTCAGCAGTACCAATCCCTGGGGGACACCACTCATCACTGGTCTCCATTTGGACATTGAGCCATTAACAACAACTCTCTGAGTGCGACTATCCAGCCAATTCCTTATCCAGTGAGTAGTCTGTCCATCAAATCCACATTTCTCCAGTTTTGTGACCAGTAAGTCATATGGGACATACTTCGGATATGCCTCTCCAAACCCCGGCGAGCTGCAGTTTGTGAGGCTTTGTACCCAGTATTTAATTTAGTCCATTGTTAGCTTTAAACTCTGGAGTTTACTGTGCACAGCTGCCTGTTGGCCCTTGCAGAAAGGAATTTATATGGGGTCCTGGGCCCCCGTCAGCGTGGCAGGATATGATGGAATGAGCTGCACATCCCCATGTCCCTTCCTCCTCTCTACAGTGCATCAGCCCTGACATGACCTTCATGTCCCAGGGTAATGGTCACATTCTTTGTATTCATCAGTGGCCTTGTCTCTGCTTTTGTCCTGCTGCTGGGTTTGGGAGTGTTTTGTTGTGGTTTTTTTTTTCCCTTCCAAAAAAACCTATTGAGCAAGAGCTCATCTTGGCACAGCTGGGCTCATCCAGGAAAAGCCTGCAGAAACCTGGCCCCAGCCAGGTCTTGGCTTTGGACACCTGAGAAACAGGGAAGGGCAGCACTCATCTTCCAGAGCATGAAGGTGTTCATGAGATGAACTGGGCTGTGCTAGGGACTCTGGAAATGGCTGTCTTGTCACTGCCCTCTGATGGAAAGCAGGTGAATACAGCCCTGCAGAGCAGCCCTTCCTTATCTCCCAAGATATGCAGATAGAGAGAAAATGTCTGTGCGTGTACATATTTGCCATCTGCACTGCTGCTTCTCTGATTAAGAGAAGCCCAGCCCAAGTGCTCTTTATCTGACAGTAAATGCTGACGTGATGACTGCTGTTGAGAGGTCTGTGGGCAGAAATGGAAATGTTGCTTTGCTTTTCCTTCATTACACATGCTACCACACCTCCTGCCATCCAGGGCTGTGCTCTAGGATCTTTGCTTCCACAGAATGGTTTGAGTTGGAGGGACCCTAGACATCGTCTGGTCCACCCCCCCTGCCATGGGCAGGGACACCTCCCACCAGACCAGGTTGCTCAAAGCCCTGTCCAACCTGGCCTTGAACGCTTCCAGGGAGGGGGCGTACACAATTTTTCTGGGCAATTTGTTTCATTTGGAAGAAGGAAGAAACATGTTTAACTCACCATAAGTAGTTTAATTCAAAATTCCTAATCTTGTGGTGCCCTGTCCAGTCACCCCAGCCTCCAAGATCAGCCCACAAACTACGTGTCAGTACTTCGGCATCAGCAGCATGGAGAACTGCAATATACTGGGTATTTAAATATGAAAGCACATAAAGATGGCTATAAAAATAAGTGATACAGCTGCTCTGATTGTTACTCTTCTGTGTTCAGCAGATTACACTTTAAGAGGAGCTGTTGTTGGATTTTAAGAAGCTGTAGACAGAAAGTGTGGTGCAGGAGTTGAGGCTGGTTTTGCTGATAGGCAAGGCCAGATACTGCCTGTCCCCCTTACCTTTGGGCTGGCAGAGCCCTCCCCTCACTAAAATAAAGACTCTGTGAGAATGGCCCCTTGGCAGGGCTCTGAACGGAAACCATATAATTATAAACCACTGTCTAGCCTAAAGTACTGCTAAGTGTTTAAGCTATCGTATTTCCACAGCTCATTCAAGGGTATTTTTAGTGTTGGTGGAAAAAGTTGCTGACTCTAGGTCAAGTAATCCCTCCTAAAGTCTATGGTCCTGATTTGGAAAAATTAACCATTTATTTAAATGCTTGTTATGCTGAAGCCTCTCTGCCTTCCTCTGCCCAAGCCTTTCCATGGAAGAGGATTGGGCCTGGAGTACAGATACAGAGAATGAAGACCAGCTTGCATTAACAGTCAGAGTAGAAAAGTCTGTTACTGCTGAAATGTAGATATCTATCTAAATCTAATTTCTCTTACATACTTAAATTGCACATACCTCCTTTTGCCAGAGAGGAGGCAAACAGTGGAGGAGCTGCTTCCATAGGCAGTGCCTCAGCCATGGCTCATGAATCCAGCTGTGCTGCAGAGCTGGCTCAAGAGCTTTGATTTGTTTGGTTTTAATACAAACCTCTTGGTAATGATGGGAAGGCATTGTTGAACTGTTGCTCACCCAGCAAAAAAAACAACTGGAAGCTGGAAGTCTGTGTGGTATTTGTTATCCTGTTTGTGTGTTCGGTGATTTATTGCTTCATGGTAATTGCTGATGGTCCCTATCACACCACTCTGGTCCTTCATGTTCAGGGCTATGGGAAAGCCCCTGATCTGTGTACAGGGTGAGTGGGCTGGACCCGCAGGAGGTTGAAAACAGCAGAGAGACCATGTTGGCCAACACCATGGATGAAGGGCTTAGCCTGCTTTTTCATAGATGTCAAGGAGGAGCAGACTTCCAGGGGACATCTGAGGAGGGTCGTTGGGGGATGGAGAAGAGGTCTTCTGCATGCAGCCAAGCAGGGGGCAGGGCAGGGGAGCAGCTGGAGAGTTTGCTGAGTGGTGCTGGCAGATTGGAGGTGGGCACTGATGGCTTGACGGTGTGTGGGCCATGGCCAGGGTGGAGATGTGCTGTGAAGAGCCTTGAGATGGAGATGAACTGGCATGTTTGACATGACAGAGAGGGAGCCATGGAGACAGGAGTGATGTGGTCACATTGACAACCAGAAAATGAGCCTAGGCTCCTGAGTGAGGAGACATTCTACCTCGGAGACAGGAACACTGAAGCCCGAGTGAATTATTGAAGTTGCCCAAATTCTAGTTTAAACTAGAAAAATCATCCCACTTAATTAAAACATTGCCAGTGAGTATCCAGCAGTTACTCTTCTGGACAACTAACCTCAGACTTGAAGACAGGAGCACACCCATGGTCACCCTTGCTGCATTTGAGGTGAAATAGCTGCTTTGAGACAACTTAAATGCCACTTCCAGTGGTATCAGCCTCCAGCTACTGAGTGTGTACTTCAGATTAGATAACTATGCTGCAGCATTAGGAGAGGGTTTGTAAATAACTCCTTGCATCAATAAAACCACAGTTCATTCCCTGCCCTTGTATTTTATTGCTCAAGTTGCTCATAACTTTCCTGTATGGCTTCTCTTGGAAAATGGCCTTTCCTGCTATACATTTCCTTCCATTGGCACATAAGGGTTAACTGAAACCTCCCTGGGCCTTGGTTTGATGCAAGAAGGGCCAGGGAAGCTTTTTTTTCCCTTTTAAGAAACAATCAAATGTCTGCCTATTGTCTGCATGCTCCTGCAGCTCTGATAAGAAATTCCTACCTCTTGAATGCACAATTTTGGTTTAGTTGGTCATACTGTGAAATGGAGGAGACCTGTAGCTCTGGAAAACCTCACAGACTAACGGTTTGGTATGGAAAACTCGGAGTGCTTTATCTCAGGCCATGGTTTTCCAGCTCAGGAACTGGATTATGCCTCTTAGTTTTCTCCCTGCTGCCCCTCAGAAGTAGACCACATCCCACCAAACCTGTGGGGTGAGTCCAGCTCACACAGGGCCGTAGATACCCAGACTCTGGTGTAGGGGGGTGGATGCCCTGGTGTGTTTCACCTGGCCTCTCAGGTAGCAAGGTATGCATAGCCTTTCTTTGTTGTTTCTGACCTAGACGACAGCATCTCCTCCGTTTGCTCCTGGATGTTGCTGCAAGACTGTCCCCTGAGCCGCTTTCAATGATACTTAGGCTAAAAAATGCTTAATTTTAATTACTGCTGGGAGTAAACTTGTCAGCTGCCCATCTACTCCTAGTCATGGCTGATGCTGGATTTACCATTTCTGGTACCCAGAGCACAGTTTGCACTACTGGTCATTTCTAACTGGGATAAGAGGTGCTTTGAGCCATGTTGTGGTTTCATCTGTGCTGTACAATTGGAAAGACATCTTCAGGGAAAAATTAATTTCTCTAGTACAGGACAACATATAATGTGTGAAGCTTGACCAAGGGTTGTCTCCAGTGCTCCTCCGGGCAGTGCCCGGCAGAGGGGGCAGTGGCTTTTCGGGTTTCCTGCGAAAGGATGTCTTCTTCCCTTGCTTTTCGTTTTGTTCTGGGCTTTTTTTGTGGGGTTTTTTTTGAGATTGCATGGGCCTTTTTTCTGTCTGAAAACCGAAGTTATTTAATACCCATATCAAAAACAATCTCTATATAATTCTAGAGAGAAGTATAGCAGAACTATAGGTCATTCTGATATCCAACTGTGAAACATTTGTCAATAGGCAATGGACAGGAGGTTTGTAAGTCTCCTTTTGTATGTAATTTTATATGCTTTTTTGAAGTATTTACATATCAAATTGTCTTGGGGTTGTTAAAATTTTGTAATGCTTTTTGGGCTGTGCTGTTCCTGGTGTTTGTAGCACGGGCAGGGTATTGCTTTCCCCACATTACGAGTTCTAAGTGTCACAGATGCCCCAAGAGAGCATGACCTGGCAGATCATTTGAATTTTTATACTCTTGCTTTCAAAATGCAAATGCTGTGCAAAATTACTGTTCCTTTAAATCAAGTACGAAACCTCTCCCAGGGCTCAATGGCTGCTCCTTCCAGTGTCTGTATAGGCTGACATGAGCTTTTTCCCCTGGAATAAAAGTCTTAAAAAACTGCCCACACAACGCACACAGTTGGACAGGATGAACTTGATACTACAATTATGAAGGCTTCCTTAGCAGGACTGGGTTCAGAAGTCGCTTGGTTATGATCCTTATATCAACCACTCATCATTAATTTCTCTGTCACCAAGGGTGAGCCAAACAGTGCCAGAGAATTGCCAGGGATCAAGCGGTTGCTTTGGTCAGCAAAGTCTGTTTTGACACTTCTTTCTTTTTTTTTTTTTAATTGAAATTAAAAAAAACCAAACCCAAACACTGCTCCCTCAAAAAGCCAGCGGGCATTTTGCCCATGTCTGGGCAGGAGCAGCACTGGTCTGAGCTGGGCAGCCTCGCTATGTGCTCGCCCAGGCACACTGCTGCCTTTGTACGCTGGCACCCAGTGAGAAAGTGGCAGAGGATAATTTCACTAGATCACAGAGCAAAGCTTGATGCTGAAGTCCGAGTTGATCGAGACCTTGTTATTCTCATAGCAGTGGGCTTTTGTGCTGGTGAGTAGTGCGATACCAGTTCTAATTCTCCAGAAGGTTCCCAACCCCTTGGTTGCAGTATGGAGGTTTATTTATTTCATAGTGCCAGTTATGATTGACAGAAATTGGCATGGGGATAATGAGTACTGCTGCAAAAATGATCTGAGAGCTTGCAAAATCTGCTCTTTGCAAGCATCCAGCATGTAAACTGTGCATCTCAAATGAGATCAGGCTTTCGTGGTCTCTTTAAGACCTGGAGCATTGCAATTCAATGCAGCCTAATTGGATTTAACCTCCTAATTCAAGTCTGTATTCTCTTCATAATGAACTACAGATCTTACAAAGGTTATTGGTGGGATATCAGTGAGTGTGTTGAGCAACACACCAAATTTATTCATCTTGCAAAGGAAGAGAGAGCCAAGACCTTGGCAATGCTGCGTGCTAGCTGGACCCAAGCAGAGCATCCCTCATCACCTTGGCTGCTCTTACAGCATTAATCTGCATTAATCTAATGAGGGGCAAAAAGTGATCTAATTGCTGCAAGAACTGCACTGAGCAATTCAGTTCCCATATTCAGACTTGCTGCTCCCACTGACATCTTAGGGCCATGCCACGGACCTCAGGTCTGGGTAGAGCCTGAGACCATGGGCACTCCTGCTCATGGCTGTGTATATTTATTTATTTTGAGCTGTCTCTAGACATCACTAAAGGGTTTGCTTATATGTTTGAAAAGCCCACTATTTCTCTAAAAGGAGAAAAATGCCCTCGTTGAAATGGGACACTTCTTTGTGTTTATATGTGCCAGTACAGTCCTCGTCATTACACCGGAACTTGGACAACTTCCACTGAATCTGCTCAGATGTTTTGGGCTCAGATGATCTGGCTGCAAGCAAGAGGTACACATTCAGCAACTCCTTGATGCTGTTCTCCTGGCAGAAAAATGGATCATTTCTGCTTCCTCCATTCCTTCCTATTAAATGGGCTGAGAAATTGGGTGAACTTCCCACATCTCTGAAAGAGGAAACCAGCCAGATGCTGGTCAGTATTCCTGCTTCCCTATTACTTGTGCTGTGATTCAAAGCTGACGCAATAGAAAGGGGTAGTATTTTCATTTCTGATGGTCATGTCTCTGTGGAAAGGCTGTGAGCCTTCCCTTCGCTGTTGAGGATGCCTTGGAAATCTGTGGTAGAGCAGAACATGATCTCTGTAGGAGGATGGTGTCAGGGCAGGTTTGGATAAGTTGATGTAGAGAGCAAGATGCTATAATTTCACCCATTTCTTGAATTGAATATTTGTCTTCCTTCTTCATTGCCTTCCATGGCTTTTCAGTTCAGAGCAGAGCTGCAGTGGGTGAGGGCCTCAGCAACTCAATGACCATGAGATGCTCTCCAGGGTTTGGACTCCCACAGTATTTCCAATGGGAGAAGGAGCAAATAGAGCATGAAGGCCCCTGAGAAACCTCCCTCTGAGATTTCTTACAGTCTTGAGGAAACTCAAAATCTTATTTAGACATGGGGGGAAGAGGGAGTTTCTAGGGCTTTTCTGCAATGAACTGGAGCGAGCTTGCCCTAGGGCAAAACACTGCCCACTGCTCAGCTCTGATGATAAACAGGTCTGAACAGCCTTCAGCCAACTCTTTCTGATAATTAATAGGCAAGTAATTAGAACTCATAAATTGGAGTCTGTTGTGGGCATTTCCCTAATGACCAGGGCAAGCTGAAGCCATGGCGTGCAAGTGCACCAACTGAACTGCATCCTGTGATCTCCATCCCTTCAGAGACAGAAGTCTTGCTCCACCAGCTCACCGTGCTTCCTAGCAAAAAGTTCAAATCCTAAACTAACTGTATATGTTTTCTTCAAAAATGATGAAGCAATGTTTTTGTACTGAAATGTTATTCCAGCTTTCCCTGCAAGCAAGCCTTAGTTTTCATGCTGATTGAAAAATGTACATCTCATTTCAGCTCTGTCTCTGTCCTGGTCTCAATTTTTTGCATTTACAGTTAATTTCCTACTTCAAAGAAAAACAGAAAAGTCTTTGATTTACTAGATTGGCTGAATTCAATATCTTTCCCAGAAACAGTGGCTCAGTGTTTCCTAACAATAAGTTCAAATGTTTGAATGATATAATTTCCTCACTTCTGACACTCATCAAAATCAGCATATTGTATCCAATCTGGTCTCCTTCATGTCTCTGTGGCAAGCTTAGCATAAATTTTATCCATTTTAAACAATACTTATGTTTGCCACACAGTGTCCTAAAGCTGCATGGTCTGATACGAATAACATGCACAGTTGGACACCTACATTAAGTATGTATGATGAGATCACTTCCAGTAAAATCTTGAAATGCAGTAATGTGAAAAACATCTGGTTGTTGTGCATTTGATTTAAAGTTGGAAGTCTTGGACAAAGGGACTATACATTTATTAATGAGTTCTGTGCTTTACGGAGGTTTCCGTGGAATTTGCTCATTAGACTTCAAAAGCAGGGAACGACAGAACCTCTTGATTGAAATTAGCTTATTAGACATCAAAAGTAGGGAAAATACATGATCTCCTGGTGGAAATTAATTATTGCATTGTTTTGGGGGTTTTTTGTTTGTTTTTTTAATTTTTTTAAAGAAGTCTGGATTTAACATAGCACTTCCCTCCTATGAACCCACCGTTGATGAAATACGTGTGTGTGTGCTTATGCACATGTGTGCCAAAAATGAATCTAGGAAAAAAGATTTGGATGGTGGGAGTTGACCACACAAAGCCAAGCTGATTCCTTAGCTGGAGATGCTAGTGCATGCACAGGCAGTAAGGACAGAAGAGGGGAACCAGGGGCTCCCATGGCACAATCCTGTGGCCCTTGCCAAACATTTAAAGCCATATGGGGTGGCTACATGATGTCTCTTGCCCAGAGTAAGGAGGAGCAAGGACGAATCCTCACCTTTCCCATTACCCCTCACCTGGCTCAGTTCCTGTCATCACCTGCGTGCCCTTGGTGGAGCCTGGCAGTGGCCGGTACAGTACTTGGCTGCAGTCCGCTGCCCTGGGCAGTTGCGCAGGAACGACTCGGTGTCTGCATCTCCCCAGCAAAAATGTACAGTATGTATGAGGCGTATCAGTAGCGATCCCTGGTAACCATGGAAATCTGGCTGTTTAGCAAATTGTAGAGAGGAAAATTGAACAGAGATGGCCAAGGGGATGAATTAGAGCTGCCCCTTGGCAAGCACAGCATAGAAACTAGTAGGGCTTTTCTTCAGTTTGTGTTTTTTTGTTGTTTGGTTTTTTTAAAAGTATTTACGTATGTGAAATTTGTAATTTTTCATTCATTTCTGACTGTCTGCTCTGAGATGTGGAAAGTATTTGCAAAGGTCTCGCAGTATTTCCCACATTTTGTTTGCAGTCCCGCCTCACCTTGCCAAAATGGCCTCTTCTTGCACCGTGGGTTGCTGCTGTGATGAGGCGTCCCTTGCCACCTCTGTCTCGCAGAAATCCATTCTTGGAAGTCCCAGACTCACATGATCTGAGAGCAGATCCCCAGATATGGGGAAAAAGTTGATGGAAATGCTGCCAAGGGCCAAACTGACATGTTGAGGGGCTGAGGGTGTGCAACCTATTCATTTGCACATCATAGCTGGGACCTCTCTCTCTATATCTACATCTTTGTATCTGACCTCTTCGTTGCTCCCCTGTTGTGCCAGTTCCTCACAAACATCCAGTTACAGGGTTTTGATAATTTTTCAAATGTGCAAGCTGCAATGGCAGATTAACTCTAGAAAGAAATATCTAACAAGCATGGATTATAAGAGAGATCGGTGTTTCCAAATTTTTTTTGTGCTATATTCTCTCTGATGCTGAATAAAAGGTACATTTATCTCTGTATTTTATTTGGTATTGCTGAGGATTTTGCTGCATAATCTTTAGTTTCTTATAAACTGAGATATAGATATATATATACATATATTTATATACATAGAGAGAGAGAGTATTATGATTTTGGTTCCTATAACCTCTGCTATAAAGAAACATGGATGGCAAAGTGATCTATCTCTGCAGCAGTCACTGTGTTATCCTTAGAAATATGAGCAGCCAACCAAGTGTAATTTAAGCAGTTTATTTAGAAGAACAGTTGTTTTGATATTCCCTCAGGCTGCCTTTTTGGGATGCAGAAACACAAACCCCTTGGCTTGGGGGCAGTGAGGATAAACAGGACCAGTCAGGATAAATATCACCAGTTTCCATCTGATGTGCAGTTCTCCACCAGAAACAGATGTAAACCTCAGGTGTTTTTGTAAACCTCTTTCTGACCAGTCATTTCTAACTCAACCTGTTCTGGCTTTTCATTTTTTGGGTCCAGCAGTGTTTGAAATGTGACTGAGGTTCAACTCGCTGCATCCCCATGCATGGGCTGAGGAAAACCTGTCCTCTGGATGTGCAGACAATTACAAATGACCAGTTACTGGAAAATACTCTTCTAATGAAACTGTCTGTATACAGTCTGACTCATCTAAAAGCAGACTAAGAAGACAAGTCACCTCTCATGTTTGAAAAAATTAGGTTAGCCCCATGTATAAATATTCTTTTCAAGTAGCCCCATGACTCTATACCTAAGGCATGTTCTGCTGAGCCCGCTGTGGGTCGGTTCCCATGAAAGCACAACCAAGGCGTGACAATCCCAGCTACCACAGAACATCTGCTCTATGTTCTCACATGATTTATGATAACATTTTTTAAATGTATATGCAGATATGTGCATGTACAGATGTATGAAAGACTAATACATTAGCACTGATCAGAAGTCCTGCTTAATACTCCAATGCAAGCAAATGTATTTCCTACATTTCACAAATCATTTGTTCAAATTCCTACATGCCATACTTTCATAATAAAATAAGAAGAAAGCAGCAACTCCATTGATCTTCTTCAAAACCAACTGCACTTTATTTTTCTTTACGAGAAAGATCATGGAGAGATTTATACACGATATTTCTTTATATCTACAGCTACCCAAGACTTAGGAGGAGTACAGATCAGCTTTGGGCTATGCAGAATAATTTATCTTTGTGCAATACCAATAAAGGTCTCTAATGATTTAAGAGCTTACACGGTTTGCAACATTAGCTCAAAATCCTCACATTGGGCTCTTCATTTGCTTTTTACACTGAAAGATGTGATAGCCCTCGGAAGAAAGGGAAATCTTTTTTTTTCTAGATAAAGAGAAATCTGAGCTATGACTGAGCAGGAAATTTTCCTGATGGGTGTCTTGCAGACAATTTCTATGCTTCTGAGTTTGCTTCTTCTCACTCTACCTTTCTTTCCCTCCCACCGCCCTTTAAAGGGGAAGGGCTTTTTCTTCCTTCTTTTCTGCTTTTTACAGTCAAAGCAGAACATGAGGCAATAGCACCAGGGACTAATGTTAGTGCCAGACCTTTCCCAGTGGGGAGGAAAAATGGGGAAGTCAAACTCTAACCATAAAAAAAGAGAAAAATTCTTAGTGAAGATGCCCAAGGGTCTAAGGTGGTGCTTGGGCCAGGTACCAGTGAGGCGTCTCCATTTCATGGTGCTGCTGGTTTGTTAAGTGTTGGTATTACACTGCGATTTATAGTCTGGTGAACCTGCTTATACTGGAGAGCATGGCCTTGGCCTATGCTTGCAGGTAACAATTTGAAGTCATAGGTTAATTCCAGATACTGCATGGCAATAAGCAGCTGTGATATTTTCCCCTCTCTCTCCTCTCACCGTTCGTGCTAACGTGATGATTTCATCCTCCCACACGTAATACCCAGAGCCGCAGCCTCGGGTGCCCTCCCCGCCTCTGCTGGCAGCTGGGAATGAGAAGCAGCCCTCAAGAGCAGCAAGGAGCCTACTGTAGGTACCGGGATGTGGATGAATCATGGCCTGCAAGTACGTTAGACTCCGCAATATGTTTCTCATTTGCTGAACTAAGGCTTTTATGAGACAATAGTGCAGTGTGTGCTATGGAAAAGGCAAGAGAGTGGAAGGATGAAGGGGAAGCCAGAGCAACAAGAAATAAATAGCCCACAGTAGGTATGGACTCTGCTTCCTTTTCTAATTTTTAGTTTAAATTCTGTTACTTAAATGGTATTGGATTTTTTCTGCTAGCAAAATCAGTATTACCACACACCTCCCTTTCCTCCTTTAGGCTACTTAGAGCCTTCCAGTGTTTAAAAAAATATAAACCTCCTCCCCATTTAATGAATCATTCTTCAAAAAGAATTGGCAATTAGGTAATTTAGTTTCTCATTAATCTATTAATCAGCATATATGGGCATATCAGGCTCTTGCTGCTACAACCAAAGAATCCAGAACTTTTGCTTGGTGGAGGTTATTAGCCCTATTTTCAGTCCTGGACACATGCTGAGATGTGGTGCAAACCTCGGGGGCTGCGCAATTGGGACCTCTCCCAAGGATGCTGCTCCTTGTGGTCCCTGTTTCCAGGCTGTCCCCAGTCCATGGAGCCCTCACAGCACTCCCCATACACGGATGCTCTAATATAAACACTTCACATAAATCCTCAAGTGCTTATAATGCCATTTTTTTGCCCTGACTCTTGTTTAAGAGCAGTATAAAGTTACTGGAAAATTAATAACCACTGTTACAAGTGTCAAAGCAAAACATTTGCAGAGTTCTGCTCCCTGGTTTCTCCTATCTCATTTTTCACTCTGCTTTGTTGTCCTCCTATCCCACCTTGCTCCCAGAACTGGAGCCAATGCCTGGAGCGTGCTGTGTTTTCTGGACCAGCTGTATCACATACTGGAAAAAATGGCATGGTTTTGTCCATCATGCGGAGGAATAAGGTTACATTTGTGTTTTCAACCATACATGTCTGCACCTCAGGAGAAAACTGAGTTGTGGTCCAGCTTGGAGATATTTTCTCTCCATCACTGAGAAAAGCTGTGGGAGGAAGAGGAGGATGAGACAGCCTGAGGTGTACAGAAGGGAGGGACTGGGAGGCATTTAGTGGCACCTGGGGGACCATTGCTCTTCAGATGGGTATGGTGTGAGCTATCCTCTGTAAAACTGGTGAGTTTGACTTTAAAATGTGTCACTAATGTATCTGAGGAGATGTCTGTATGTTCTTTCATAGCATATATTTGTACTGTTTTGCAACCATACTTCCTGGTTTGGGATTCTTGTCAATTTGCTCTATTTTCTGCTTCACCCATTTATGGTTGCTGCAGGAGCAATGCTGATGCTGAAGCTGGTTTGACACCAGGCAGAACATCTCAACTCACAACAGCAAGGTGAGCAAGGTCTGACTTTCTGGTTGATCTACCAAATATTTGCTTGTTCTGAGGCTGCGCTCAGGAGCACAGCTTCCAGAGGTGCTTGGAACCTTCCCTGGTGCTTTGGGTGTCCAGATTAGGCACCCGATCACTTTGTCAACCTTGTACCCGATCACTGAGGGTCTCACTGGGTGGGGACGGGAGGTTTCAACCCAGGCTGTGGGCTGGATCCTGCACAGGTCACCATTGAGCCCATAAATGAGGAATAAATCTCTAGAAGTAAAACCTTTTGTCCTGTCAACCTGGGAGAGATTTGCCCAGATGACTTACATTAATTTTAATGGAAACTGTGTATGGAAACCACAAGCTTAAATCAAGAAGATTATGTCAAAAGACAGGCTTTACATTCATAAATCCAAATGACAGACTCTAAGTGGGGTTTTTTTTGCTCACTGTAAAGAGCCCATCACTATTTTCAGCTTCTTAAAGCTGACACAATGCCCAGCCTTCGTGGAGATCAAGTTTTGAAATGGTTTTCATAATTCAAAGGATAAAGGAAGAAATCTCCCCAAGCAGGATCATGTTAATAAGCAGCTACATTAAAAGAGCAGTTCTCAAAGGCTTCAGCACAAGTTTTGGCTTGGTATCTCACTGCAGCATCTGTGCCAAGGTGGGACGAGCTGCTGAATATAATTTCCTTGCGGTGATGTGGTTGGGAGCATGGTAAAGGATGTTGCATCAATCCATCCTGTCTGCCCATTCCAGCAAGGAGACTGGTACTTTCCATGGAAGAAACAGCCTTTCCTGGCCAGATGCACTTTTAAAATCCTATCCATTAACTGAGATGAAAGAAGGGAAAAATACAAACATCAGGAATGTCCACAATAGATAGTATTGATTTTTCTGAGTATAATTTTAGCCTGGAAAAGTACCTTCTGAGCTTGTGAGGAGCTGGGAGTATAAGAAAAATCCAACACAGCAGTCCCAGGCTGATCAAAATGCACTCAAAGAAGGGTGTGAAATTGAATGTATTGCAACAGCTTGAGAAAACCATGACCTGTCTTTGGGCAAGCAGAAAGGGAGATGTGGCTTCCAGCCTTGGAGCCAAATTCCATTGCATCCTATGCCTGAGAGAGCCCCCCAACACACAGCTCCTGGCCTTCTTCATTAGCAAGACAGGAACATCACTGCATGACTCCTTGCTTAGGAGAAAGAAATAGCCATATGATATCCCTCTCTTCTATCCTCAACTATTCCCAGAAAGCCCTCCTACCTGCTTGTTTTTTCCAAAGCCATCCTGACCACAGTACCTGCTCAAGTTCATATCTGGCTCCTTGGGGCTGACAATATCAATTCAGAAAAAGCACTGTCTAATGCCACCAAGCTGTTGGGCAAACTCATGGCCTGTGGCTTGTCAAAATGCACTAGTTGCATCCAGGTCCGGCACTTGTTTCTTCTCTTCAGTTCCTAAAATACCTCTGGGATGCAGTGCCTTGTGCCTGTTTTTCTGATGGCAGCTGGAGGGGAGCTGAGAGCAGCTCTTGATGGCAGTCGGACCAGGGAACTCCTCATAAGCCCTATAGCAGCCCTGTTCCTGGGGAAGGAAGAAGAAGCCATCCCTGCAAATCCTGCTTTCAGAGCTTTCTGGGCAGGGGGGGAAAGGTTTTCTGGCAGGAAACAGTAGCCATCACTAAGGAACAGGGAGCAACTTGTCATTAGGCTCTTTGTCAATGACTGACATGTTTGTGGCTCTGGACATCTGGAAGGGATTTAGCCAAAAGGTCTGTTTCCTGTGACACTGCTAATCTCCCCGGCTGATGGATTCAAAGGGAATGAGGTAGAAGGAGAAAAGAAAACTGAAGATTCAAGGGTTGATTCTTACCACATGTGAAATAAATAAGGGACCTGATCAGGAAAAAGGGTAAACAACTCGGCTCCGCAGCTTCAGCTGCTTTCTCCTGCTTTTCCCTTCTCCTGTTCTTTACAGGAGGTGACCACAATGCACTGAAAGCAAAAGATGCTCAGCCCTGCAGGGTCTGGGTTTCTGCAGGGTAGTGGGGAACTCAGGAGCTCTCCTCCATGCTGGCTTCTGGCCACCTTCCCCTCTTGGTCTGTGTTTGGGGTTCAGTGATGCTCATGCTCAGGTAATGAAGAGCAAAGCTTTAAATGAACCCCAAACTCTCATCCAGATTTTGTGAGTACATCTGAGGGTCAGCCTATGACCTTGTCTTTGGCCCAGCAATCTTCAGCATCTGCTCAGTGGCATGATCCAAGGAGACCCCATCACTCACCTGAGACAAAGCTGGGAGTCCTGCTGTTGCCACAGATGTGGGGGAGAGACAGGTAACCCCAGAGGTTTTAATTGTTGGTTTCATTTTAGTGTGACACAAAAATCAAGACTTCTGAAAAAAGAAACAACCAACTATACAGAGAAAGAGAGATTTCCCAAAGCCAAACCCAGTGCTTGGTGGTTGGGTCTTACTTAGAATGTGGAAGACATGAGTACTCTTGGGAACTGTTTGGCCACAGGTAAATGAGCTGCTCCAGGTTAGTCACAATCAAAAATTACTCAGTCTTATTGCAGAGTGAAAAGCTGGTTCAAAATAGGAGACATGACCTGACTTTCCAACCTCCTTGATTACTTGGCTGTCAGGTTCTTCTGGGAGTCACCCAAATTTCATCTTATCTGAGGTTTGGGAAACCTTCCAGCTGAAAATGCAACACACAATATGTTGGTTGTGTTCTTTCCCTTGGTTCAGTCCTGCTCAAGATAACCTCATCCCTAGTCATGGTGCTGCTATATATTGTGTAGTGATGAGCAACGTATTTTAAGTTGTTTCACTTAATATCCATCAGTATTTGGAATATTGTCATATGCATGGCGTGCCTTTTCTTATATAAGGAGAAAGTTGAAGATGTATAGCTGGTCTGTGTGTTTAATGTGCAGTCCTAAAATATGCCATTGGATGTCTCATGTTTTTGAGATGGTCTTTTTTTAGTACCATCTGGGCTAAAATAATCAGGGTCTGTCCAGGAACCATGAGCCAGTCTGTTAGCTCAGACCACAGTAGGGTTCAGATACAATTCCTAATTTGGACAATTCCTGATCCAAACAGTCTCTGGAGGAAGGTGAATGGGGAATCTGTGGATCTTTAGTTTGAACTGTAAATCACCGAAGTCTAGTGAAAGGCTAATGAGCAAGCCAAAGGTATCTCAACCACTTAAAAAAAGTATTCCCAGCAGTAACCAGCTTGGAGGATCTTTGGATGACTTTTTAGAAAATGTTTTATCTTATTCTTTTTTTCATTTTGAGAAGGATTTTTGTTTAAAGGAGCTTTCAGGGAGTTTGACAATTGAATTTTGACCAGTTTTGAAAACTTGAAGCAACAGGTACTTGGTGTTGGTGCTGGAAATTTAATATTGCATGCTGGCAGCCCTGTTGTGCTCTGCAGCAAGTCTCTGTGCACGTTCGTGGGTGTGTATTTGTATATTATGTCCCTAAACCCCTGCAGTTTGCTCTCAGCAAGCCCCAGGCAGGGAGAAGCGCACTCCATCTCCTACCTACCTGATCTGGCCTCTAGAAAAAAAAATGTACGGTTTGGGATTAAACAACCATGACCTCATCCTGAGAGTTTCACATTGCTGTGAGGATTAGGACCATATGACTGGAAAGCCTGGCTGATAAATATTTGTTCCAGCTCATGGATGAAACATCTCTCCTGCAGCAGCTGGAGCAAGGGAGCATTGCCGTCCCACTTCTTTCAGCTTCGCAGACACACTGGACTCCTCTGTAAATTAGCCCATCCTTCCACTATAAAAAAAGAAAAAAGCAAATGTGTCTGCTTGCCAGCTTCAGAGAGTGATGAGAGCGGATGGTGCCAAACCATTGTGAAAAGCAGACTTAGAGGAATTAAAAACTAATAATGAAGAAATTAGTTTGTCTTGACTGTGCTATAACAGCCAGACTAATCCTACTGGAATCCTCCCAGGCCAGAGTATCACTTATTCACTTTCTCAGTAGCTGTCAACTCTGCTTTTTAAAAGTAGTGGTGGAAACAACTTTGGTTTCAAGAAGGTCTTTATTTGTAGTGAGATTTTGCTTCATTTGCATTCCGGACCTCCAGGCACTTGGGGCTAATGCTAATACAAAGTCCTATTGTATCAGACTAAGAAATCACTTCTCTGATTCTTTCCATAAATGCCCAAAGCTGAGTTTCTGTTTACCTTGCCCAAGTGAGAAGCACGACTGAAATCAAGAGGTCAGTTTGCCTAAACAAGAGGAACTGGATTTGGCCCGAAAGATCTTGCTTTATAATGTGCTATGTCTCCTATAAAACCCCATGTCTCCAGTTTCTCTCTGCTTTGGATATGCCCAAGTCCTTGTGCACATTCAGACATCCTCTACGCAACCTATTCCCACGTCTGCATCTCTTGTAAAAAGCAATAAACCTATGTGCATATGAACTTCAGAAATGTGTGTATGTTTTTCTGGATAAAACAGCACACGCCTATTGCAAATACTTGACTGAAAGCTGTAGAAAATGCTGCTCCTTATATTTTATGGAAAATGAGCTACGTGGACCTGGCTAGTTGTAGAAGTGGTTTATCCAGGAACATATGTCTGTACATTGAACTTGCAAAACTAAGGCAATTATTTTCCATTCAACCTTCCTAACACATATTGCAACATTTGTTCTCAGCAGAGGAAATGGATCCAAACCATTCCAGCTCTCTCTGGTCCTCTATCAAGGCACCTTTACAAGCACTGTAGACTATATTACTAAATCATTCCCCCTTAGAAACGATTACTAGCCTTGTCATGTTATCTGCTCAGCTGTAACTACAAAACCGCTGCACTAAATTAAGCCATATGTCCCCTACAATTCCTTGCAGGGATGATGAACTTGCAATACGGAACCAAGAAGTATGTGTGTGGATGGTTTTTGTGCTTGTATGTGCGCGAGCGTGCAGACAGAAATGCTCTGGCATCATGGGCATGGGTGAAGCTCTGTTTGACATGCAGCCCCCCAAAGCAGACAGTGGTTAAGGCGATGTTGCCATCTGAGTTTTCTAGCCACAGGGAAGCAGAAGAAAAAGGTAAAATCCAGATGTGAAGGAGCAGATGAGGTACGTAATCACCTTCAATGCCTGGAGTCTCAAAGCTGAGGGAAAGCCTTCTGAAGGAGGTCTTCTGGTGCTGCTGGTGTGATGTCCAACAGGAGAGCACCTCGAAAGGAATTGTTTTGCTCCTGTACCCATCACGGTCCAGCCTCATGGGGATGGGTGTGCAGGTGGTCAGTGTGAGAGAGCTGGGGCAGGCAGAGCCCGTGCCCCTGCTCCGGCCCACCCTGCCTGCTTTCTCCAGAAACTGTTTTACTGTGGGGAGCTGCTTCAGCCCACAAATCCAGAGGGAAGCTGGAGCTGCAAAGGTCCTGCTGTGCTGGCTACCAAGCACAGTGCTTGGCTGATGGAGAAGGGAGAAGAGCTGGCACGTGGGAGAGGGAGGAGCACCCTTTTTTGCAGCAAGTCAGCCGTAATGTCAAAGGTTACCCAACAGAAACTGGTCCAGGAGAGTGTAAGTGGATCTAATCCTACTGACAGCTCAGGTCATCTAGTCCATCTCCCCATCCCAGGGCTGGCTCGGCACTAGCTTTCCCCTCCCAGCAGACGTCTGTCTGAGTAGTTTGTGAAAGCAAGAGGGGAGCTCGCTCAGCTTCCTCCCTTTCTGCTCTACAAAACCTCTCCAAGGCCAGTTCTTCACACAGAAGAAGGGTGGTTGGTAGGTCAGAGCACTTGGTCTGACGTACAGTGGGAGAGGGCAGGGCCTCCTTAGTGGTGTCCTGGCACGAGACATGACTGGGTGTATTGTGAGATGTGCCTCTACTGTCATCAAAGTTTGTTCTCTCTTCAGGGAGACTTTTCTTTATTAGGACATAGTTTTCCTGAAGTTTATTACTGCTTCCTTGGTCTTCTCTGCTGCCCTTTGTTATGTACCTGCTTCACCTTGGTGCTTGAGAAGGCTGTTGCATGAAGAATGGAGTAATCAGAAAAAAACCACCCAGGCCTTGTATAACTTTGCAGAACAGGGATATTGGTGATGTGCAAATGCTATGTGAAACAGCTACCAGTCATTTAAAAATTATTATTTAAGGCTCTCTCAGTTTCTTCTCTTAGATGCTTTCTGCTGATGAGAAATATTCTGCTGTTCTCTAATTTCTTGACTTCCCAGCATTTTGTGATTCTAAATATTTTTAATATGTTCCTAACTCTGAGACCCCACAGGGTTTGTGTAGACCCACAGGTTTGCTTCAGAGATATAGGTAGTGTGTTGGAAAACGTACAGTAGGGAACATGCATGCTCTAATGTCTTTTCCTTTGCTTCATTAACACCACACTGTGCAGAGGCCCTGTGATCAGTAGGTAATGACTGTCTGGTCACATTGGGTGTAGCATA